>NC_057813.1:194215048-194462956 GCF_018294505.1 Triticum aestivum
GCGGACGTGTCCGGTCGGGGACGGACATGTCCGGCGCGGCGCGGAGGGAAAAATCTGGGGTTAGGGGGGATTTTCATCCGCGAATTTGGAGAGGGTTGCACATATTTATATGTAGAGGGAGCTAGGAGAGTCCAAATGGAGCACGGTTTTCGCCCACACGATCGTGATCGAACGACCGAGAGCATGGAGGGGAGTTAGATGGGTTTTGGTCCACTTTGGAAGGGGTGTTGGGCTGCAAAGAGAAGGAGGCTTTCGGGGTTACACGGTTAACCGTTGGAGTACCAAACGACCTCCAAATGACACGAAACTTCACAGGCGGTCTACCGGTGGTATACCAAGGCCGCTTGGCAAGGCTCGGTCCATTCCGAGAATGTTTAACACCCTCTCACAACAAGAGACGAAAGGGGAACGCCGGAGGGCATAGGAGCGCCGGATTGCAAAACGGACAATGGGGAAAATCTCAGATTCATGAGACAAACACGTATGCAATGCAATGCACATGATGACATGATAAAATGCAACACGCAAGCAAATGACATGGCAACGACGGCGAATAACTGGCAGACACCTGGCGCATCGGATCTGGGGTGTTACAATTCATTAGAATGAGTTTGACAATAATCTTGTCTATGAATTCTTATAACTTTGGAAATAATGTCACTAATAATACCAACATTTCCTTTGGCACGCACAAGGTTTGTAAGCTCAAATAGACGATCACCAAACATAGGATCACTAGTATTCATTTTACTCAATGCAATAGACTTATGAAGAATTTCATCAAGATTTTTCAAAGAATAATGAGAAAATCGTTCCTCAAGAAATTTCCATATAGTGTAGGCACACTCAAGAGTAGGCAGTTTTATAATCAAGTTTCTAGGAAAGCCTCTAGTGATAAGATTAACAGTTCTAACATTCCTAATCATGTCAATAGACTCATCAAGTGTAGGATGCATAGGATCAACATAAGGTGCACAAGGACTAGCAATGTACTTGTTCAAATGATATTGATTGAAAATTACAAGCATCTCATTTTTCCACTCATGAAAATACTCTCCATCAAGAATAGGCACTCTATGTCTAAGACTCCCCAAAGTAGACTCATCCATCTTCCTCCAATGGTGATTAAACCAAAGCAATGGAGACCAATGCTCTGATACCACTTGTAGGACCTTGAGAAGAGGTGTCTAGAGGGGGGTGATTAGACACTAAGTACCAAAGTTGCAGTTTTTAACCCTTTTTAAAGTTTGAGTGGAGTTTAGGCACAAGTTTAACATTCACAACATATAGCAAGCAAGCATGCAAAGAGTATATGAGCAGCGGAAAATAAAGCATGCAACTTGCAAGAATGTAAAGGGAAGGATTTGGAGGATTCAAACGCAATTGGAGACACGGATGTTTTTGGCGTGGTTTCGATAGGTGGTGCTATCGTACATCCACGTTGATGGAGACTTCAACCCACGAAGGGTAACGGTTGCGCGAGTCCACGGAGGGCTCCACCCACGAAGGGTCCACGAAGAAGCAACCTTGTCTATCCCACCATGGCCGTCGCCCACGAAGGACTTGCCTCACTAGCGGTAGATCTTCACGAAGTAGGCGATCTCCTTGCCCTTACAAACTCCTTGGTTCAACTCCACAATCTTGTCGGAGGCTCCCAAGTGACACCTAGCCAATCTAGGAGACACCACTCTCCAAGAAGTAACAAATGGTGCGTTGATGATGAACTCCTTGCTCTTGTGCTTCAAATGATAGTCTCCCCAACACTCAACTCTCTCTCATAGGATTTGGATCTGGTGGAAAGAAGGTTTGAGTGGAAAGCAACTTGGGGAAGGCTAGAGATCAAGATTCATATGGTAGGAATGGAATATCTTGGCCTCAACACATGGGTAGGTAGTTCTCTCTCAGAAATAGGATGCTGGAAGTGTAGGTTCAGTCTGATGGCTCTCTCTACGAATGAAGAGGAGGTGGAGGGGTATATATATCCTCCACACAAAATCTAACTGTTACACACAATTTACCAAACTCGGTGGGACTGAATCAATAAACTCGGTCAGACCGATTTAGTAAACAATGTGACCGTTAGGAATTTCGGTGGGACCAAAATACAACTCGGTAGGACCGATATGGTTAGGGTTAGGGCTTAACGTAATCTCAGTGAGACCGATTACACAAACTCGGTAGGACCGATTTTGGTAATTAGCTAACCAGAGAGTTGGTCAGGCAAACTCGGTTGGACCGATTATCAAACTCGGTGGGACCGATTTTGGTAATGAGTCAACCAAGAAGTTTGCATTGTAATCTCGGTAATACCGATTGCTCAAAATCGGTGAGACCGATTTTGATAATGGGCATACACAGAGAGATTACAATCCCATCTCGGTGAGACTGAGATCCCTATCGGTGAGACCGATTTGCCTAGGGTTTGTGGCAGTGGCTAAGACATCAAAACTCGGTGGCGCCGGATAGAAAGAATCAGTGGGGCCGAGTTTGACTTTAGGTTTAGGACATATGTGGATGTGAGAAAGTGGTTGAGGGTTTTTGGAGCAATGAAGCAAGAGGCTCATTAACCAACACCTCATCCAATCTTGATACTATTGGCTTTTCCTATAGACTCAATGTGATCTTGGATCACTGAAATGTAAAACGAAGAGTCTTGAGCTTGAAGCTTGAGCCAATCCTTTGTCCTTAGCATCTTGAAGGTTTTCCCACATCCTTTAGTCCATGCCACTCCACTTTTGAACTTGTCTGGAAAATACTAGATAAAAGTGTTAGTCCAACAAGAGATATGTTGACATTAATTACCAAAACCACCTAGGGAGCACTTGTGCTTTCAGCCGCTGGGGGCTCCCCTGCACCATCCCTCTCGCTGCACCGTGTCCCGCCCTGCGCGGGCAATGAAGCTCCAGGGGTGCCTCAGCCGCCTCCCCCTCAAGAAGGTGCCCTGGCCCCAAGGCGCGTGGCCCCGGGATGGGACCCGCTCCGTCCGGCGCCAGCACAGCAAGAGAAGAGCTGCCAGGAGATCCTTCTTCCCCAAGAAGTTGCCCGTGTGCTCCGCGCACCGGCCCGTCACGATCGCGCTCCTGCTCCAGCGCGCCAAGACCCCGCGCTGCTCCTCGCGGTAGCTCGCGGAGACCTCCAAGATCAAGATCTTCATCACCAAAGGCCTCCTGTGGCCACGGCAGGCTGCCGTGCCTTCACCGCCGAGCTGCGCAGCATGGCCTGGCCGAGCAAGTTCAAGCCAGATCTGCCCCCGCACTACGACGGCACAGCTGACCCTGCGGAGTTCCTCCAGCTCTACGAGTTGGGCATCGAAGGCACCAACCGGGACGAGAAGGTCATGGCGAACTAGTTTCCCATGGCTCTCAAGGACGGTGCCCGCACCTGGCTCCTAAACCTGGCTCCTGGCACGATTTCCTCCTGGGACGAGATGCGCACCCGCTTCATCGCCAACTTCCAAGGCACTCGCGACCAGCCCCCGACCATGAGCGACTTGCGCCACATCAAGCAGCAGCCAGGAGAGACCTTGCCAAAGTTCATCCAGCGCTTCAACAACGCTCGCCTCAAGATCCCCAGGGTGACTGAGGAGGCCATCATCT
The DNA here is from genome assembly GCF_018294505.1 of Triticum aestivum. NCBI lineage: Eukaryota > Viridiplantae > Streptophyta > Magnoliopsida > Poales > Poaceae > Triticum > Triticum aestivum. Next base: position 194,218,645 of record NC_057813.1, read on the forward strand.
CAGCCTTCTCTGACGGCGTGCGCGACATCAAGATGAAAGAGGAGCTAACAATCCATGAAGACCTGTGCACATCCCTGGAGCTGTTCAACTTGGCGACCAAGTGCGCCAGGGCTGAGGAAGGGCGCGTCTCCCTCCTCGAGCTTCCGGCTGCCGACCCAGAAGAGAAGAAGCCCAAGGTCAAGGACGTGAAGCCCAAGGGGGCTGCCGTGCTTGCAGCAGAACCGGACACCAAGCAAGGCACAGATCAGCCTAAGTCATCCAAGGACAGCCGGTACTGCGTGTACCACGACCTCCACACCCACAACACCAATGAATGCCAAGAGCTCAGGGTTGTGCGGGATGTGTGTGCCGGCCGACGCCCCGAGCGCAGCGACCGGGGCTATGGCCGAGGAGGAGGAAGAGGTGGAGGACGATGGGAAGACCGTGGCCCTCGCCAAGGGTGGCATGACCGACCTCGCGAGGACCGCTGGCAGGACCAGCCTCGCAAGGGAGGTTGGAGGGATCAGCCTCGCGAGGATCGCCCACAAGGCAACGCAGGCCTCCCTCCTCTACCACTGCAGCCGAGGAGGAATGAAGACCATCATCAGGACGAGGGGGCTGGGGGCTTCCAGGAGCCACGCGCAATCGCTTGTATCTTGGGCGGCGCCCAGGCCCCAGCCTCTCAGCGCATCTTCAAACAGTTTGCTCGTGAGGTGAATGCAGTCCTCCCCAAGCTTGAGGCCACGCGCCCTCTCAGGTGGTCAGCGTGCGCCATCACATTCAGCTCAGCGGATCAGCTCAAGTGCGCAGCCACAGCCGGAGTCCTCCCGATGCTTTGTTCCCCAATCATCAGCAATGTGCAAGTCACCAGGACCCTCATTGATGGCGGAGCAGGGCTCAACGTCATGTCCATCGAGACATTCAACAATCTCCAAGTGCCATACAATCAGCTTCAGCCAACCAAGCCTTTCTCAAGAGTCACCGATGGTTCCACTGTTCCGATAGGGCAAGTCTACCTCCCTGTCACCTTTGGGCAGCGCGACAACTACCGCACCGAGCTCATTGACTACAACGTCGCCCACATCCGCCTGCCATACAATGCCATCCTCGGGTACCCAGCCCTGGCCAAATTCATGGCAGTGACTCATCACGGCTACAATGTCCTCAAGATGCCAGGAAGCGGTGGAGTCATCATGGTGCCTTGTGAGGAGAGGGATGCTGTGTGTTCTCTGGAGCGTGCTTTTCAGGCTGCATCAATCGAAGACCTAGATCACAAGAGCGGAAGGTTTCCCGAGGTAGTCCCTAAGAAGAAGAAATCGCCTGGTCCGAACCCTCGGGAGGCAGGCCCCTCAGGAGTCGTGCCCATCCAAGTGGCGCCTCCCTCTGTCGCATAGGAAGGCGCGCCCGGCGCCCTCCTTGGGCAAGGTTCGGGGGCTCTCTCCTGGAGGGCCATCGACTTTTCCAAGATCACGAGGGAGGCGCTCGGGAACCACTTCGAGGCGTGTTTCAAAGCACGTTTCCCTCAGGAAGGAGCAAGGAAAGGAGGGCCAAACCCTCAGGAATTCATCAGCGAGATCATTCAGGAGCTGCAGGAGTCAAGAGTCATGAGTGGCAGCCGCCGCATACCCGCCATAGCTCCCCATCCGGGCGAGGATGGTGGGTTGCATGTCCGCATCGACATGCCAAGACTCAACCGAGCCACCTCTCAGGAGCGCCTCTGGCCCTCATGCGTGGGACGCTGCGAAGGTCCACCCCACAGCTATGTTCGCATGCCTTTCAGCCTGCCGAACGCGGCTACCGCGCGTCAGCGCCTCATGAGGAGCATCCTGGAGGCTCAAGAGGTCAGGCATTCCGCAGTCCTGGTGGAGATGGAGATGGTCCGCTAGGAGCCGCCAGCGCCTCCGGAGCCTCCCGAGGCTCCTGGGCCTAGGGGCTTGTGAAGATCGGCTTTCGCAGCGCACTTCGTCCGCTACTTCAGCATCCCTTCATCTCCAACATCATCAGGTGACATCCTTTGAGTTTCATCTTCAGCCGGGAGTGCCCCCAGGGCTGCAACATTCCCAGGCTGCGTGGGTCCGTCCCTGCGGCATGTACCCCTTTTTGTTCATATTTTTAGCTTACCTTGTTGGGGGCGCCCATCGGGCTACATTATCCCCAAGCCACTCAGGCCTGACCCAGCGGCATGTATCTCTCTCGTGTTTATTCAGGTCATGCATTTGACCCGCCATGATCATTGCTTGATGCCTGTGGCAGCACCCTTCTCCCTCATGCCATCCGCTTGCACGTTAAAGGGGGGTACCTGAGCATCGCGACTCATGGAATCTTACTGGCTCTCCAGCCCTCATCTCCTGGCCTTGTCCACGGCATCGCGACCTGGCATACCAGCGACGGCTGAGCTCGCTCGAGGGCCGGGGCCTGAGGACGTAGAGCGTTCGCATCTAACCAAATTTGCAGGAGCACATTACAAGTAAAGGCCCAGAGCTAGGCGCAACCCTCCTTGAGGTAGGGCCCCGTGAGTCTGGCACTGGCTCACGGGTGCCCAGATACAACTCGTCAGGCCCTACCGTGCCAGCCACGTGTCAGGGCGGGGCTGTACACACCCCGGGGGCTCCTCCCGGAGGGGAGCCCCCTCCCACGCACCAGTGGAAGCACCATGCTCCATGCTGGCTGACGACACTGCCGAGGAGCGGCTATGCCCGTACACATACGGAAGCGCTATGGTCCGCGCTAGTGATAAACAACTGGGGGTGGCCCCCGGCCGCATCAACCTCAGGGAGCCCAGAGCTCAGTGTCTGGCCCCATCGTAATGCCTCCCCTCGGGAGTGCCGCGCGAGGGGGCTGGGCACGGGGGCTACGCCTGGGTCACGCCCAGGCGCACGCCACCCAGCCAGGCCCCTCGGGCCTAGTTCGTCGCACATCTCTCCCCGAGAGGAGCCAAGGTACGAAGGCTATTTGAACGTCAAGGGGGAATCCTGAGAATCGCGACTCAGGAGCGTAACTAGTCACGTAGCCCCTCACCCCTTAGTTCCAAAAAGCTAACGGCGATTGAGGTATGCGCGGGGCCAGGCCCTGGCGACATAGAACGGTAGATCCCCTCCTACATATCCCCTCCCTACTTGCTGTTCGCGCGTCAAGGGGGACTCCTGAGCATCGCGACTCAGGAGCCTAACTGGTCACGTAGCCCCTCACTCCTTGGTCCCGTCTTGGTTTCCGGTCGGGGCTAACGGCGGCTGAGGTATGCGCGGGGCCGGGCTCTACCGACGTAGAACACAAGCAAGTAGGAAGGAAAAACACAAATCTCAAGGAATTCAAAAGCAAATATTACAGTCCATAGGTTGTTTCCACAACGCCAAACGCAAGTTTAAAACACCTCCACGAGGCATGATGCATGTTGCAGGAGCTAAAACAGGATAGGAGCCGTGAAGGGGTCACTTTCCAGCAGTGCCATCGCTGGTAGCAGAATTGCGCTGGGAAGTTTCGCCTCGCGGAGCCCTAGGATCGGCATCGCCTCGCCGTGGCTTGGTGCTGAAGGCGCGGAACTTCGCCAGCAGAGCTTCCGCTCGACCCTTCACAGCCTCCGCAGCGGCAGCGGCAAGCTCACCGCTCGCAGGCTCCAATAGGCTGTCAAGGTCAACGTTGGGGTCGCGAAGGTCGAAGTGGGCGAAGACACGCGTCAGTGCTGCAGAAGAAAGGACACACGCCTTGGCCTCAGCTGTGGGGCCAAGGCCGATGGCGACATCTTCAAGTGCGCGGACCAGGAAGGGAAGCAACTTGGCGGGGCCGTCCTCGGCGCCGGCCAGCGGCTTTTCCAGGCCGCCATCATAAAGCGTCTTTAGCGAGGCGCGGGCCCTCTCCTCCAGCTTCGCAAAGGCCACGCGGTCCTCGGCCAGGACCCTCGCCTTGCCGTCCAGCTCGACCCTCTTCGCCTCCAACGCCTGCTCAAGCCCACCTAAGCGGCCATGGCGTTCATCAAGCTCGGCGTCCCGGTCCTTGGCGGCAGCCTCGCGAGTCTTCATCTCCTCCTCCTTCTCCTGGCGGTCACAGGCCTCCTTGGCGAGCTGGTCGCGCAGGCCTTGCATCTCGCTCTCCATCACCTTGTAGCGGCCCCGGACATCCACAACCTCACCCAAGGCGGCATCACGAGCGGCCTTGGCTTGAAGGACGGCCTGCTTCTCCTCGTCGCAAGCCGTCGCGGCCTGAGCCAGCGCCGCTCGAACTAAAGCATCAGAGCGGACCCAGACGGAGGCCAGCTCCAGGCGCCCGGCCACCAAGCAAGAGTCAGCGCCCTGAAGATCTTCTCGCAGCCGGTCCAGCTCAGCAGCAGCATGATCCAGGACAGTAGAAGGAGTCGGAGAAATGGCAGTTGGCGGAGTCAGAGGAGAAAACGGCAGCGTGATCACAGCACCATGAGTTGGGACCTTCTGAGCCCCGATGACTGCGGTAGTGGCGTCAGGCAAGGATGCCTCGGGAGTCGCTTGGGCCATGGGGGCTGAGCTCGCCCCTGCACGCCCCGCCTGGCCTCGCGAGGATGACCGGGCAGGAGAGGCCCGAGCTTTGCCGCCTCCTTCTCCCGCGGGTGGAAGTACTGCCCCAGACGAAGCCTCAGGGGCCCCCTTCCGCCTTTTCGCCGCAGGCACCGGCCTAGCCAAGGAGTATGGACGTCAAGCCTCAGCAACAAAAGCAAGAAGCAAAACGAAAATCAAGCACTTACTGGTCATCGCCCGTGGGCTCAAGCAGCCTCCGGCCGAACTTGAAGCCTGAGAGCCGGCTACTGGGGTCATCCTCAGAGGACTCGGGAGCAGGAGGCACGTCTGCAGATCGCTTCGGAGCCGAAGCAGGCCCACGGAGAACCAGCCCCGTCCTGTCCTTCTTCGGGATCAGGGGCGAACGCTCCCCGCCTCGCTCGTCGCCTTCCTTGTCGTCGTTCAGCATGAGGTGGAGAGCACGGGACCTGCGCCGAGGGAGGGGCTCTCTCGACTCCCCGTCGGTCGCCTCGGAGTCGGGCTCCTCTTCCTCCCCATCTTCTTCCTCCTCTCTGCCGGAGTCGCTGGAAGATACGTTCACCATCGCTAGGGCTACCAGGTCCTCAGGAACCTCCGCGGGCACAGGCCCATCCCCGTTGAAGGCGGGCATGGAATTCACCACCTGCTCCCAATCATCCCGAAGAAACAGGGGTACAGGAGCACCCTCCAATCTCACCACGTCTCCCCAACCAAGGATTGGAGGACCGCGGCCAGATCTCCGTCGGCCAAGACTACGGAGCTCGGGCGAAGGGCGGCACCGGCCTCCCCGAGCCTCCACAGCGGGAGCGAGTGTTCCCGAAGCGGAGCCACCCGGTGCTCCACGAACTCCCTCAGGAGCGACGCCCCGGTCAGCTTCGCCGTCGCCATGTTGCCTGGCCACAGGTCCGTGTCCATCCTCTCCAGCACTGGCTTCGCGTGGGGATCGACAAGCTCCGCATGGGACCAAGCGTCGACGGCCTCGGGCTGCCTCGTAGGGAGGATCAGCCGGGGGTGGATGCGCCCAGCATCTACCATGACCCACTTGCTCCGAAAGCCTTCGATCCTCTTCCTGGGCTTCGAGATAACATTGGAGCTGGAGTACGCAATAAAGCTCGCGCACGCAGTGATGGGGCCGCGAGAAACCGGAGGTAAAAGTAATGGCGTAGCAAGGCCACTGAGGGCCTTATCCCAACATGAGCCTCGCAGTAATAGGCAAAAATCGCCAGGAGAAGAACAGAGTTGGGATGGAGGTGCAGAGCTTGCAGGTTGTAATGGCGGAGAAGAGAAAGGAAGAACTCGGAAAAGGGAGGCACCAGACCGGCGACGATGGCGCTCACAAAGAGCGGGTAGAAGGTGCTTCCTTTGTCCTCGAGAAGGGCGGAGCCAACCTTGAGCGCGGCCGCCCCGTCGTTGCCTTGCGCCGCCATCATCTGGCGCGTCCGGGCAAGGTTCTTCTCCGGCACGTTTGGAGGATCCAGAGCGGGCGAGTACCAGGCTTCGGCCGGGGTCTGGAGAGGCGCCATGTCTTGCTAAGATGCATGGTTGGAGTAGATCTAGGGATTTCGGGAGCAAGAAGGAGGAGAGCGAGAAAGGGGATTTGGGCGATGACTGGAGAAGGCAAAGAGGGTAAGCCTGGCCCGGTGCCGCCCTCTTGTCAAGTCGAGCAGTTGCCGAGGCGTCGTGGGAAGCAGGGACGCCCACGTCCAATCAACCGCCATGCAGAGCCCAAGGCCGCAGGCTGTTGGGGCCCGCGGTGCTTCGCACTTGCCCCTTCGCTTCTATGCTAAGCTAAGTACGGGCGCGCCTTGGGCCCGGGGGCTACTGTCGGCGTTCTGGGAATGGGGGTACCCAGACTTGCCTGCCTGCGGCCTGCGGCGTGGCTCAAGGAGTGGCCCAGTACGGACCATCTTCGTCAACACAAGTTCAAGACCCTCGCGAGGGGCCAAGCCTCGTGGGGCGGATGACAGGAAGTTTCCTCAGGCACAGCCTCGTCAGGCTGGCTCGTGAGGAGGCAGAGAGATCAAGGTGGGGTACCTCACGAGGTGCCCGTGACGCAAGCCATGACGACCGAAGCCAGGCGGGCGCCGGCCTACGTAGAGTCCTTGTTTCCTCTTTGGTGCAAAGGGGGCAAGCGCAGGCAAGGGTATCAAGCAAAGGCAACCATTTCGGTGCAACAAGACCAAGACCAGCAGAACGGCAGGATGGAGGTCATCGTGGAGCCCAAGCCGGTGTCATCGTCAAAGTCTTTGGCAGGCGAGGACCAACTTTAGTCAGGATAAGTGTACTAGATGTTCCCCTTCAAAATGGCCAATTGTTGGTGCCCTTCCCGCTCAATATTTGGGAAGAGGACCAGGGCCTCGATCTATAAATAGGGCTAGCCACCGTAGTACAAGGGCATCAGATCCTGACCCGGATTCAATCCTTCCCAAGAGGCATTACCTCCACAAGAACTCCTCCCCTCGTGAGGCAGTTCTTCCTTTGTATTGTTCATCATCATCCCCAGAGACAATCCACCACACCACAAACTAGAGTAGGATATTACACCACAATGGTGGCCCGAACTAGTATAAACCTCGTGTCCCTTGTGTTGTTCTTTGTGTAGTTTAGATCCTTTGCGAGGCGACAAGACGTGAGTAGGTAGGAGGTGTGATCTCCGCGCGCACCCCAGAGTTCGAACCTTGAGGGTCTGCCGAAACCCGAAATCCGACAAAGCGGTTTTCAGTAAGGTATTCTCTGCAAGCACTGAAATTGTAGGTAACAGATAGTTTTGTGATAAGATAATTCGTAACGGGTAACAAGTAATGAAAGTAAATAAGGTGCAGCAAGGTGGCCCAATCCTTTTTGTAGCAAAGTACAAGCCTAGACAATTTCTTATAATGAGAAAAGCGCTCCCGAGGACACATGGGAATTATCGTCAAGCTAGTTTCATCACGCTCATATGATTCGCGTTCGGTACTTTGATCATTTGATATGTGGGTGGACCGGTGCTTGGGTACTGCCCTTACTTGGACAAGCATCCCACTTATGATTAACCCCTATTGCAAGCATCCGCAACTACAAAAGAAGTATTAAGGTAAACCTAACCATAGCATGAAACATATGGATCCAAATCAGCCCCTTACGAAGCAACGCATAAACTAGGGTTTAAGCTTCTGTCACTCTAGCAACCCATCATCTACTTATTACTTCCCAATGCCTTCCTCTAGGCCCAAATAATGGTGAAGTGTCATGTAGTCGACGTTCACATAACACCACTAGAGGAGAGACAACATACATCTCATCAAAATATCGAACGGATACCAAATTCACATGACTACAAATAGCAAGACTTCACTCATGTCCTCAGGAACAAACGTAACTACTCACAAAGCATATTCATGTTCATAATCAGAGGGGTATTAATATGCATTACGGATCTGAACATATGATCTTCCACCAAATAAACCAACTAGCATCAACTACAAGGAGTAATCAACACTACTAGCAACCCACAGGTACCAATTTGTGGTTTTGATACAAGATTGGATACAAGAGATGAACTAGGGTTTGGAGAGGAGATGGTGCTGGTGAAGATGTTGATGGAGATTGACCCCTCCCAATGAGAGGATCGTTGCTGATGATGATGGTGATGATTTCCCCCTCCCGGAGGGAAGTTTCCCCGGCAGAACAGCTCCGCGAGAGCCCTAGATTGGTTCCGCCAAGGTTCCACCTCGTGGCGGCAGAGTTTCGTCCCGTGAGCTTGCTTATGATTTTTTTCAGGGTAAGAAACTTCATATAGCAGAAGATGGGCACTGGAGGGCCACCAGGGGGCCCAGGAGATAGGTGGCGCGCCTAGTAGGGGGGGCACCCCCCACCCTCCAGGCTAGGGTGTGGGCCCCCTCAGGTACTTTCTTTGCTCATAAATTCTTATTAAATCCAAAAATGACTTTCGTTAAGTTGCGGGACTTTTGGAGCTGTGCAGAATAGGTTTCCAATATTTGCTCCTTTTCCAGCCAGAATCCCAGCTGTCGGCATTCTCCCTCTTCATGATAAACCTTGTAAAATAAGAGAGAATAGCCATAAGTATTGTGACATAACGTGTAATAACAGCCCATAATGCAATAAATATTGATATAAAAGCATGATGCAAAATGGACGTATCAACTCCCCCAAGCTTAGACCTCACTTGTCCTCAAGCAGAAGCCGAAATCGAAAAATATGTCCACATGTTTAGAGATAGACGTGTTGATAAAAATAAAATACGTACATGAGGGCATCATGATCATTCTTATAACAGGAACATATATAGATTTTGTCATATGATTTCTTATGCTCAAGTAACAATCTATTCACAATGTCAAGTATGGAACAAAAACTTCATTGGGAACTAACAAACTATAATCTCAGTCATTGAAGCAATTGCAATTTATCATAACATCAGAAAGAGTCAAGAATAGAGCTTTTTAGCAAGTCCACATACTCAACTATCATATAGTATTCCACAGTTGCTAACACTCACACAATACTTATGGTTATGGGGTTTTAATCGGACACTGAGAAAGATAGGGGCTTATAGTGTTGCCTCCCAACATTTTACCTCAGGGGTAATGTCAACAATAATAGTTCATGCTAACGAACATCCAATTGGATATATGTATCAGGATCTTTCCAACACGAGGTGCTTGCCAAAGGATAAAATGAAAAAGGGAATGGTGGAGAGCACCTTGACTCTTGCAAAAGGTAAAAGACATAAAGTAAAAGATAGGCCCTTCGCAGAGGGAAGCAGAGGTTGCCATGCGCTTTTATGGTTGGATACACAAAATCTTAGTACAAAAGAACGTCACTTTATATAGCCACTTGTATATGGACCTTTATTATGCAGTCCATCGCTTTTATTGCTTCCATAACAAGATCTTATAAAGCTTATTTTCTCCGCACTAATAAGTCATGCATATTTAGAGAGCAATTTTTATTGCCTGCACCGATGACAACTTACTTGAAAGATCTTACTCAATCCATAGGTAGATATGGTGGACTCTCATGGCAAAACTGGGTTTAATGATATTTGGAAGCACAAGTAGTATCTCTACTTGGTGCAAGGAATTTGGCTAGCATGAGGGGGAAAGGCAATCTCAACATGTTGGACGATCCATGACAATATACTTTAACTAAGATGTGAGAAAACATAAACCATTACATTGTCTTCCTTGTCCAACATCAACTCTTTAGCATGTCATACTTTAATGAGTGCTCACAACCATAAAAGATGTCCAAGATAGTATATTTATATGTGAAAACCTCTCTTTCCTTATTACTTCCTATTAATTGCAACGATGACCAAAACTATGTTTGCCAACTCTCAACAACTTTTAAGCCTCATACTTTCTATGTGTGAAGTCATTACTATCCATAAGATCAATTTAACTCTTTTATTCTTTTATTCTTTCTATTTTTCTCAAGATCATAGCAAGATATCAAAGCCCTTGACTCAACACTAATCTTTATTATAGATAGCTCACGGACTCGATTACATAGAGATCACAAAGCAAAACTCAAAACTAATTCATACCAAAACTTCAATCTACTAGATCAAGATATTACTAAAAGGATTGAACTAAGTAAAACGGTAAAGATAGGAGTGTGATGGTGATATGATATCGGGGCACCTCCCCCAAGCTTGGCAGTTGCCAAGGGGAGTTCCCATACCCATGTGATTATGTCCTCAGAGCCAGTGAAGAAGGAGTTGTTGATGATGTAGGCTAATCACACATCGAGCATAAAAGCTCTTCCAACTTGCGGATAATGCCCTTGAGTGTGCCAATATGATCCTTCAACAAAATATTTTCCTGTGTGAGATACTTGTTTTGTATGCGAGCTAACTCAATCATCTTGAAAGCTTCAATCTCAGTCGGGGTAAGGAGGTTAGGAAGAGGTTGAGGGATGTTTTCGTCTTTTTGCACCGGAGCTTGATCCTCCATGGCCTTCTTGATCCCTTCATCCCTGTTGATCTCCTCCGGTTCTTCTCTTTTTAGCTCTATCTTCAATAGCCAAGCATCCTTGTCTTCATTGTTGGAGGAGAGTGATGCCATGATGCTCTAGATCTGTCAGGAAAACAACTCAAAACAAAGACAGAAGATTTTTGCGTGATACGGTGGTCAAAACCTTTGGGAGATTATATAATGAATTTTTACCGACCAAAATAAGTAATGTGCAAGAAAACGGAGTCCAGGAGGCACACGAGGTATCCATGAGACAGGGGGCCGCACCCAGTAGGGGGGGCGCACCCTCCACCCTCATGGAGGCCTCCTGTCCTTCCCGGATTACTTCTTGCTTTCCAAAATTCTTAAATATTCCAAAACGGGGAAAATTGCCATTAGAATTGTTTTGGAGTCGGTTTACTTACCGTACCACATACCTCTTCCTTTTCGGAGTCTGAAACATTCTGGAAAGTGTCCCTTATGTATTCCTCCAGGTTTACGGTTTCAATAATATTAGTTTCAACATTTATTGGATTACCTGAGATATAATGTTTGATTCTTTGACCGTTCACCACCCTCGGACTTGTGCCTTCAAAGTTGTTGATTTTTATGGCACCAGAATGATAGACCTCCTCGATAACGTAAGGACCTTTCCATTTAGAGAGAATTTTTCCTGCAAAAAATCTTAAACGAGATTTGAATAGCAACACATAATCACCTACGTTAAACTCACGCTTTTGTCTCCTTTTGTCATGCCATCTTTTAACTTTTTCTTTAAACAGCTTGGCATTCTCATATGCTTGGGTTCTCCATTTATCAAGTGAGCTAATGTCAAATAACCTCTTCTCACCGGTAAGTTTGAAGTCATAGTTGAGCTCTTTAATAGCCCAGTATGCTTTATGTTCAAGTTCAAGAGGTAAGTGACATGCTTTTCCATGAACCATCTTATACAGAGACATACCCATGGGGTTTTTATAAGCAGTTCTATAGGCCCATAATGCATCATCAAGTTTCTTGGACCAATTCTTTCTAGACCTATTAACAGTCTTTTGCAAAATTAATTTGACCTCTCTATTGTCGAACCCAACAAGGAGCAGAAGGAAATGACAAGCGGTTTTCAGTAAGGTATTCTCTGCAAGCACTGAAATTGTAGGTAACAGATAGTTTTGTGATAAGATAATTCGTAACAGGTAACAAGTAATGAAAGTAAATAAGGTGCAGCAAGGTGGCCCAATCCTTTTTGTAGCAAAGGACAAGCATGGACAATTTCTTATAATGAGAAAAGCACCCCCGAGGACACATGGAAGTTATCGTCAAGCTAGTTTCATCACGCTCATATGATTCGTGTTCGGTACTTTGATAATTTGATATGTGGGTGGACCGGTGCTTGGGTACTGCCCTTACTTGGACAAGCATCCCACTTATGATTAACCCCTATTGCAAGCATCCGCAACTACAAAATAAGTATTAAGGTAAACCTAACCATAGCATGAAACATATGGATCCAAATCAGCCCCTTACGAAGCAACGCATAAACTAGGGTTTAAGCTTCTGTCACTCTAGCAACCCATCATCTACTTATTACTTCCCAATTCCTTCCTCTAGGCCCAAATAATGGTGAAGTGTCATGTAGTCGACGTTCACATAACACCACTAGGGGAGAGACAACACACATCTCATCAAAATATCAAACGGATACCAAATTCACATGACTACTAATAGCAAGACTTCACCCATGTCCTCAGGAACAAACGTAACTACTCACAAAGCATATTCATGTTCATAATCAGAGGGGTATTAATATGCATTAAGGATCTGAACATATGATCTTCCACCAAATAAACCAACTAGCATCAACTACAAGGAGTAATCAACACTACTAGCAACCCACAGGTACCAATTTGTGGTTTTGATACAAGATTGGATACAAGAGATGAACTAGGGTTTGGAGACGAGATGGTGCTGGTGAAGATGTTGATGGAGATTAACCCCCTCCCGATGAGAGGATCGTTGGTGATGATGATGGTGATGATTTCCCCCTCCTGGAGGGAAGTTTCCACGGCAGAACAGCTCCGCGAGAGCCCTAGATTGGTTCCGCCAAGGTTCCACCTCGTGGCGGCAGAGTTTCGTCCCGTGAGCTTGCTTTTGATTTTTTTCAGTGTAAGGAACTTCATATAGCATAAGATGGGCACTGGAGGGCCACCAGGGGGCCCAGGAGATAGGTGGCGCGCCTAGTAGGGGGGGCGCCCCCCACCCTCCAGGCTAGGGTGTGGGCCCCCTCAGGTACTTTGTTTGCTCATAAATTCTTATTAAATCCAAAAATGACTTTCGTGGAGTTGCGGGACTTTTGGAGCTGTGCAGAATAGGTTTCCAATATTTGCTCATTTTACAGCCAGAATCCCAGCTGCCGGCATTCTCCCTCTTCATGATAAACCTTGTAAAATAAGAGAGAATAGCCATAAGTATTGTGACATAACGTGTAATAACAGCCCAAAATGCAATAAATATTGATATAAAAGCATGATGCAAAATGGACATATCATAGTTATGTATGCGCGGTACTTATACCGCGGCCTTGTAGGGCACTTGGCGGAGGCAGAATTGCTATTCGAGGTCCGCGTTCGCCGAGCTATCTGCATGAGGTGCAGACCGGACCTTTTTAACAATGTCATTGGCCTTGATGGCCGATGAATTGTTCAGCTTGATAAGGTCACCATATACCTCGGCTTCTAGGGTCGTGGTGTGCTCCTCTGTTCGAAGGGAGCACTCCATGTTTCCATTGACTGTAATGAGGCCCCGCAGTCCGGCATTTTAAGCTTCAAGTAAGCATAGTGCGGGACTACGTTGAAACGAGCTAAAGCGGATCATCCAAGCAGTGTGTGATAGCAGAAAGGGACGATATCAAAGATTAGTTCTCTGCTATGGAAGTTGTCCGGAGAGCCGAATAGCACTTTTAGTGTTAATGAGCCCGTACAGCGGGCCTCCATGCCGGGTATTACTCCTTTAAAGGTAGTGTTACTTGGCTTGATTCTAGACGGGTCGATGCCCATTTTGCGGATAGTATCTTGGTAGATCAAGTTGATACTACTGTCGCCGTCCATAAGGACTCGAGTGAGATGATATCCACCGATGATGGGATTGAGTACTAGGGCGGCCGAACCACCATGACGGATACTGGTTGGGTGATCCCTGTGATCAAAAGTGATCGGACAGGCTTACCATGGATTGAACTTCGGGGCGACAGGCTCTACGGTGTAGACGTCCCATAATGAGCGCTTGCGCTCCCTTTTGGGTATGTGAGTGACATACTTCATCAGTAAAGCACATAGGGTGTGCAGCACCTCTATACCTGGCTACATCGCAACGTAGTTCGGATGACATCTGTGTTTGGTGTTGACCTCGAACTTGATGATGCTCATTGCGCCATGTTTGGTGGCCGTCCTCTCGTGTCGGGGCACATCCTCTGGATCCATAGATCGATCTGGTCTGACTGGTTTTATTGGCCAGGTCCTGAAATAGGTCATAAGTATAATCCAACACTGTTGTCTTCCTACCTCTACGGCGGGGTGGTGCGGGCTGGTGTTCGGCGGGGTGGACCGGTTTGTCCCGTCCACGTGGTGGTTGACCTGGTTGATCGGCATAGTTGTACTTCGACGGAATTGGCTCGAGGGCTTCATCATCGAATTGTGGCAGCAACCTACGCTTGGGGTAACTCTTTACTGGTTGCTCAAGGTCCTATTCTTCAACGGCTAGGACCTTAGTCGACCTATCGTTGAGCGTGTCCTGTTCAGCTTGAAGTTATTGTTGTTTCTTTTTCAAGATCCGCGCAGTGGCGATGAGTTGTCTCTTGAAGCGTTCTTGTTCGAGGGGTTCCTCTAGGATGCTAAAATCTTTGCTCCCAAGGCTAACGTCCTCTTTGAAGACTGGCATGTAGTTGCTATCCTTTGAGTCTTCATGATCAGCGTGTTCGGGGCTGTACTGACCCTCCTCCCTCTCGTCCTGTTCGGACGTGGTCTTGACGGGGTGGTCTTCGACGTTGTTTGTGGTTTCATTATCTCCAGTGTCGGTAGTGCTATCTTTTGCCCGACGCGATCGTGGGCGGCGCCACTAACGTCGGTGCTTTAGTGGTTCGTCGACGGGCTTGTCCTTGCCTGGATCTTGAACACCATCATCGTCCTTTTCTTCAGGAGTGCCCAACATATATACATCATGTTGGGGAGCGTAGTAATTCAAAATTTTCCTACGATCACGCAAGATCTATCTAGGAGATGCATATCAACGAGAGGGGAGAGTGTGTCTATGTACCCTCATAGACCGAAAGCGGAAGCATTTAGTAACGCGGTTGATGTAGTCGAACGTCTTCATGATCCAACCGATCCAAGTACCGAACGTATGGCACCTCCATGTTCAGCACATGTTCAGCTCGATGACGTCCCTCGTGATCTTGATCTAGTTGAGGACGAGGGTGAGTTCTGTCAGCACGACGGCGTGGTGACGGTAATGATGATGTTACCGGCGCAGGGCTTCGCCTAAGCACTACGATGATATGATCGAGGTGTGTAACTATGGAGGGGGGCACCACACATGGCTAAGGAAAACTTGGTGTCTTCTAGGGTGCCCCCTTACCCCCATATATAAAGGAGGGAGGGGGAGGCCGGCCGGCCAAGCTAGGCGCGCCAGGAGAAAGGGAATCCTACTAGGACTACAAGTCCTAGTAGGTTTCCACCTAAAGGAGAAGGGGGAAGGAAGGGAGAGGGGGGTCGCGCCCCCAACCCCCTGTCCAATTTGGACTGGGCTTGGGGCGCGCGCACCACCTCCTAGCCACTGCCTCTCCTTCCCACTAAGGCCCACTAAGGCCCATCAACTCCCCGGGGGGTTCTGGTAACCTCCCGGTACTCCGGAAAATACCCGAACTTCTCCGGAACCATTCCGATGTACAAATATAGCCTTCCAATATATCAATCTTTATGTCTCGACCATTTTGAGACTCCTCTTTGCGTCCTTGATCTCATCTGGGACTCCGAACAAACTTTGGTCATCAAAACAGATAACTCATAATACAACTCGTCATCGAACATTAAGCGTGTGGACCCAACGGGTTCGAGAACTATGTAGACATGACCGAGACATGATACGTCTCCAACGTATCTATAATTTATGAAGCATTCATGCTATTTTATCATATGTTTTGAATGATTATGGGCTTTATTATACACTTTTATATTACTTTTGGGACTAACCTATTAACCGGAGGCCCAGCCCATATTGCTATTTTATTGCCTGTTTCAGTATTTCGAAGAAAAGGAATATCAAACGGAGTCCAAACGGAATGAAGCCTTCGGCAGCATTATTTTTAGGAAGAATATCATCCTGGAGACTTAGAGTTTACGTTAGAAGATCCTTGAGGAGGCCAGGAGATAGGGGGCGCCCCCCCCCCTACTGGGCGTGCCCCCTGTCTCGTGGGCCCCTCGAGCACCTCCCGACCGACTTCTTTCGCATATATAAGCCTATGTACCCTAAAAACATCGAATATCAAGATAGATCGGGAGTTCCGCCGCCGCAAGCCTCTGTAGCCACCAAAAACCTCTCGGGAGCCCTTCCCGGCACCCTGCCGGAGGGGGATCCTTCACCGGTGGCCATCTTCATCATCTCGACGCTCTCCATGACAAGGAGGGAGTAGTTCACCCTCGAGGCTGAGGGTATGTACCAGTAGCTATGTGTTTGATCTCTCTCTCTCTCTCTCGTGTTCTCTCTCGTGTTCCCTCTATGGCACGATCTTGATGTATCCCGAACTTTGCTATTATAGTTGGATCTTATGATGTTTCTCCCCCTCTACTCTCTTGTGATGAATTGAGTTTTCCCTTTGAAGTTATCTTGTCGGATTGAGTCTTATATGAGAACATTTGATGTATGTCTTGACATGCTTATCTGTGGTGACAATGGGATATCATGTGCCACTTGATGTATGTTTTGGTGACCAACTTGCGGGTTCCACCCATGAACCTATGCATAGGGGTTGGCACACGTTCTTGACTCTCTAGTAGAAACTTTGGGGCACTCTTTGAAGTACTTTGTGTTGGTTGAATAGATGAATCTGAGATTGTGTGATGCTTATCGTATAATCATGCCCACGGATACTTGAGGTGACAATGGAGTATCTAGGTGACATTAGGGTTTTGGTTGATTTGTGTCTTATGGTGTTATTCTAGTACGAACTCTTGAATAGATTGATCCGAAAGAATAACTTTGAGGTGGTTTCGTACCCTACCATAATCTCTTTGTTCGTTCTCCTCTATTAGTGCCTTTGGAGTGACTCTTTGTTGCATGTTGAGGGATTATTATATGATCTATCTATGTTATTATTGTTCAGAGAACTTGCACTAGTGAAAGTATGAACCCTATGCCTTGTTTTTACCATTGCAATACCATTTACGCTCACTTTTATCATTAGTTACCTTGCTGTTTTTATAATTTCAGATTACAATTACCTTTATCTACCATCCATATTGCACTTGTATCACCATCTCTTCGCCGAACTAGTGCACCTATACAATTTACCATTGTATTGGGTGTGTTGGGGACACAAGAGACTCTTTGTTATTTGGTTGCAGGGTTGTTTGAGAGAGACCATCTTCGTCCTACACCTCCCACGGATTGATAAACCTTAGGTCATCAACTTGAGGGAAATTTGCTACTGTCCTACAAACCTGTGCACTTGCAGGCCCAACAACGTCTACAAGAAGAAGGTTGTGTAGTAGACATCAAGCTCTTTTCTGACGCCATTGCCGGGGAGGTGAGTTCTTGAAGGTATATCGTTAGATCTTGCAATCGAGTCTTTTTGTTTCTTGTTTTATCACTAGTTTAGTCTATTAAAGAAAACTACAAAAAATGGAATTGAGTTTGTCTCATACGCTTCATCTTTTTAATATCTTTCGTGAGAATGATGGGAAGGAAAATTGTGCTCAAGTGCTAGAAGAATAAATCTATAAAATGTTTTGCACTAAATCTTTGAATGATGAGCATGATTGCAATGTTGTTAGTATGAATTCCTTGAATATCCATGATGCTAATGATATGCAAAGCCACAAGCTTGGGGAAGCTATGTTTGATGAATATGATATTTTTTGTCCCCCAAGTTTTGATGAGAAAATTTATTATGATGAAAGCATGCCTCCTATTTATGATGATTATATTGATAAAAGTGTTTTTGGAAGAGTGTCAACTTTAGGTAGTATTGATCCCACTATTTTGGAGGGTGTTCAGTCTTATAATATTTATGAAAGTGGATTTGGAAGAGTGTCAACTTTATTTAGTTATGATTCCACTATTTCGGAAGAGGTTCCAATTGATTATGAGAACAAAGTTGCTATCTATGATGATTATTGTGATGACTTGTATGCTATTAAGAATAATGATAACCATGAAACTTGTCATCATGATTTTAGTTTTCAATTGGATTATGCCTCACATGATAGTTATTTTGTTGAGTTTACTCCCACCATTCCGAATGAGAAGAATTTTGCTTATGTTGAGAGTAGTAAATTTTCTATGCTGGTAGATAATGAAAATAATGCTTTAGGTGCTGGTTATATTGTTGAATTCATTCATGATGCTACTGAAAATTATTATGAGAGAGGAACATATGCTTGTAGGAATTGCAATAATATCAAGTTTCCTCCCTATGTGTTGAAAATTTTAAAGCTATGCTTGTTTACCTTCCTATGCTAATTGATTATTGTTCCCATAAGTTGTTTTCTCACAAAATCCCTATGCATAGAAAGTGGGTTAGACTTAAATGTTGTAGGCATATTCTTCATGATGCTCTCTTTATGTTTTAATTCTTATCTTTTATGTGAGCATCATTGTCATCATCATGCCTAGCTAGAAAGGCATTAAAGAAAAGCGCTTGTTGGGAGACAACCCAATATTTATCCTTACTGTTTTTGTGTGTTCACATGATTATGCTACTGTAGTAATCATGTTTTGTAGCTTTTGTTTCAATAAAGTGCCAAGTAGAGCCTTTGGGAAGGCTTGGGTGAAGTCTATATGATCTTGCTGTAAAAAACAGAAACTTTGCACTCACGAGATTAGATGCCATTTTTTAAAGAAGAGTGCTTTTAGGTTGATTCTTTTTTGCAGATGATTAATATAAAAATTCCTCAGGTCCAACAATTTAATTGATAGTTTTTGGAGTTCCAGAAGTATACGTTTGATACAGATTGCTACAGACTGTTCTGTTTTTGACAGATTCTGCCTTTCGTGTGTTGTTTGCTTATTTTGATGCATCTATGGCTAGTATGTAAGGGATGAACCATAAGAAGTTGGAATACAGTACATATTACACCAATATGAATTTATAATGAGTTAATTATAGTACCTAAGTGGTGATTTATTTTCTTATACTAACGGAGCTTACGAGTTTTGTGTTGAGTTTTGTGTGGTTGAAGTTTTCAAGTTTTGGGTAAGGATTCGATGGACTATGGAATAAGGAGTGGCAGGAGCCTAAGCTTGGGGATGCCCAAGGCACCCCAAGGTAATATTCAAGGACAACCAAGCAACTAAGCTTGGGGATGCCCCGGAAGGCATCCCCTCTTTCGTCTTCGTTCATCGGTAACTTTACTTGGAGCTATAATTTTATTCACCACATGATATGTGTTTTGCTTGGAGCGTCATTTTATTTTGTTAGTATTTTCTTGCTGTTATTTATAATAATGTTTTGCATCTTTATTTCAACAAAAATGTCAAGGATAGCCTTTACCATGCTTATTTTGCATGTTTACATATTGCTGTTTGAAAACAGAAAGTTTACCGCTGTTGCAAAAATTCCCTAGAAAAGTAAGAGAGTGATATAATGTTTAATCCTTTTGAATAATGAGCTATGATAAATATTTTACAGCGTATTATTTTTCTTATAATTTTTGGAGTTAGGGAAGTATGATGAATCTTGCATTCTTTACAGACTATACTGTTCTGGCAGATTGCTGTTATGTTTGCATTGTTTGCATATGCTTGCTTGTTTAATGATTCTATTTGAGGATGGGAGTATTAAATATGCAGATACATTTAGTATGCAATGTTGAATAATAATGTTAGTAATTTGTTACAGTAGAAAATGATAAGGTTTTACATTGTTTTATACTAACTTATCTCACGAGTTCTTGTTGAGTTTGGTGTGAATGAAGCTTTCGAGAAATAGAGAAACCATGATATGAAAGGAGTTAAGGAGACACAAAAGCTCAAGCTTGGGGATGCCCAAGTCACCCCAAGGTAATATTCAAGGAGTCTCAAGCATCTAAGCTTGGGGATGCCCCGGTAGGCATTCCACCTTTCTTCTTCATCAACTATCGGTTAGTATCGGTTGAGCCTAAGTTTTTGCTTCTTCACATGAGTTGTGCGATCCTTGAAATGTCATTTTATTTTGTTTTTCTTTCTGCTTGAATACAATACCAAGATCTGAAATTCTTTTAATGGGAGAGAGTCTTCACATAGTTACATAATTATTTTGCTACTCATTGATCTTCACTTATATCTTGTTGGAATAGTTTTTCATTTACTCATGTGCTTCACTTATATCCTATGAGTAAATGGTTGAATGAGTTGAATGTCATAAATCTGAAATTATATATGTTTCATTTGCTTATCCCATGGGGAGTAATGACTTCACATCTAAGAAGTAGAGGTTGTAAATTTATTGACGGTTAGCAAGCATTGTATTAGTCATTTGAACAATTCATGAAAGAATATTGAAGGAAGAGAGATTTCACATATAAATATATTATCATAGACATCTTTTATAATTATGATCACTCATTAAGTATGACATGCTAAAGAGTTGATGTTGGACAAGGAAGACAATGTAATGGGTTATGTTCTCTCACATCTCAGTTAAAGTATATTGTCATGGATCATTCAAACATGTTGAGCTTGCCTTTCTCCCTTTGCTAGCCTAAATATCTGTACTAAGCGGGAATACTGCTTGTGCATCCAAATTCCTTGAACCAAGTTTTTGCCATGAGTGTCCACCATACCTACCTATATGCGGTATTTACCTGCCGTTCCAAGTAAATTTGCATGTGCCAAACTCTAAACCTTCAAATTATAATCTGTTTTGTATGCCCGAATTGCTCATGTAGCAACTAGGGGCTGTCAGTGTCTTCCATGCTAGGTGGGTTATTCTCAAGATGAGTGGACTCCGCTCATCATTCACGAGAAAAATGGCTGGTAACCGGGATGCCCAGTCCCATGATCAAAAAGATCAAAATCAAATCAAAAATAATTGCAAACAAAACTCCCCCAGGTTTGATGTTAGTTGGAGGCACCCATTGTTTCGGGCAAGCCATGGATTGATGATTGTTGGTGGAGGGGGAGTAAAATCTTTACCATTCTGTTTGGGAACCGCCTATAATGTATGTAGTATGGAAGATATTGGGAACTCTTGGTTGTTATGTTGAAAATGAGACCATACCTCTCAAAATTATTTATCTCTATTTCAAAATTGAGCTCTGGCACCTTTGCAAATCCCTGCTTCCCTCTGCAAAGGGCCTATCTTTTACTTTATGTCTTTTACTTTATGCAAGAGTCAAGGTGATCTTCACCTTTCCCTTTTTCACTTTATCCTTTGGCAAGCACTTTGTGTTGGGGTGATCCTGATATATATATCCAATTGGATGTACGTTAGCATGAACTATTATTGTTGACATCACCCAAAAGGTGAATATGTTTGGAGGCAACACTATAAGCCCCTATCTTTCTCTGTGTTCGATTAAAACTTTGGACCCATTAATATCACGTGAGTGTTAGCAATTGTAGGAGACTATATGATAGTTGAGTATGTGAAGTTTGCTAAATTAAAGCTCTGACATAGACCCTTCCTGAAAATAAGATGAATTGCAATTGTTTGATGACTAAGAATGAAGTTTGCTAGTTTTCAAGAAAGTTTAAGGTTTATGCTTTAACATGTGAATTGCTTGTTACTAGTTCGTGAAAAGTTTTATGAGATGAACTACTGTTATGACATATAATGATGCTAGAAAAGGTGATTAAAATTATCATTAATCAAATTTGTGCACCTCTAGCATTCACACTTCATAAATTCTTTCTTTATCATTTACCTACTTGAGGACGAGCATGAATTAAGCTTGGGGATGCTGATACGTCTCCAACGTATCTATAATTTATGAAGCATTCATGCTATTTTATTATCTGTTTTGAATGATTATGGGCTTTATTATACACTTTTATATTACTTTTGGGACTAACCTATTAACCTGAGGCCCAGCCCATATTGCTGTTTTATTGCCTATTTCAGTATTTCGAAGAAAAGGAATATCAAACGGAGTCCAAACGGAATGAAACCTTCGGCAGCGTTATTTTTGGGAAGAATATCATCCTGGAGACTTGGAGTTTATCTAAAAAGATCCTCGAGGAGGCCAGGAGATAGGGGGATGCCCCCCCCCTACTGGGCGCGCCCCCCTGTCTCGTGGGCCCCTCGAGCACCTCCCGACCGACTTCTTTCGCCTATATAAGCCTACGTACCCAAAAAAACATCGAATATCAAGATAAATCGGGAGTTTCGTCGCCGCAAGCCTCTGTAGCCACCAAAAACCTCTTGGGAGCCCTTCCCGGCACCCTGCCAGAGGGGGGGTCATTCACCAGTGGCCATCTTCATCATCCCGACGCTCTCCATGACGAGGAGGGGGTAGTTCACCCTTGAGGCTGAGGGTATGTACCAGTAGCTATGTGTTTGATCTCTCTCTCTCTCTCTCGTGTTCTCTCTCGTGTTCCCTCTATGGCACGATCTTGATGTATCCCGAGCTTTGCTATTATAGTTGGATCTTATCATGTTTCTCCCCCTCTACTCTCTTGTGATGAATTGAGTTTTCCCTTTGAAGTTATCTTATCGGATTGAGTCTTTTATGAGAACACTTGATGTATGTCTTGCCGTGCTTATCTGTGGTGACAATGGGATATCATGTGCCACTTGATGTATGTTTTGGTGACCAACTTGCCGGTTCCTCCCATGAACCTATGCATAGGGGTTGGCACACGTTCTTGACTCTCCGGTAGAATCTTTGGGGCACTCTTTGAAGTACTTTGTGTTGGTTGAATAGATGAATCTGAGATTGTGTGATGCTTATCGTATAATCATGCCCACGAATACTTGAGGTGACAATGGAGTATCTAGGTGACATTAGGGTTTTGGTTGATTTGTGTCTTAAGGTGTTATTCTAGTACGAACTCTTGAATAGATTGTTCTGAAAGAATAACTTTGAGGTGGTTTCGTACCCTACCATAATCTCTTCGTTCGTTCTCCTCTATTAGTTGCTTCGGAGTGACTCTTTGTTGCATGTTGAGGGATTATTATATGATCTATCTATGTTATTATTGTTGAGAGAACTTGCACTAGTGAAAATATGAACCCTATGCCTTGTTTTCTACCATTGCAATACCGTTTACGCTCACTTTTATCATTAGTTACCTTGCTGTTTTTATAATTTCAAATTACAAATACCTTTATCTACCATCCATATTGCACTTGTATCACCATCTCTTCGCCGAACTAGTGCACCTATACAATTTACCATTGTATTGGGTGTGTTGGGGACACAAGAGACTCTTTGTTATTTGGTCGCAGGGTTGTTTAGAGAGACCATCTTCATCCTACGCCTCCCACGAATTGATAAACCTTAGGTCATCCACTTGAGGGAAATTTGCTATTGTCCTACAAACATGTGCACTTGCAGGCCCAACAACGTCTACAAGAAGAAGGTTGTGTACTAGACATCAAGACACATCTCCGATCAATAACCAATAGCGGAACCTAGATGCTCATATTGGCTCCTACATATTCTACGAAGATCTTTATCGGTTAAACCACATAACAACATACATTGTCCCTTTGTCATCGATATGTTACTTGCCCGAGATTCAATCGTCGGTATCATCATAGCTAGTTCAATCTCGTTACTGACAAGTCTCTTTACTCATTCCGTAATGCTTCATCCTGCAACTAACTCGTTAGCCACATTGCTTGCAAGGCTTATAGTGATGAGCATTACTGAGAGGGCCCAGAGATACCTCTCCGAAACACAGAGTGGCAAATTGTAATCTCGATCTATGCCAACCCAACAAACACCTTCGGAGACACCTATAGAGCATCTTTATAATCACCCAGTTACGTTGTGACGTTTGATAGCACACAAGGTGTTCCTGCGGTATTCGGGAGTTGCATAATCTCATAGTCTGAGGAACATGTATAAGTCATGAAGAAAACAGTAGCAATGAAACAGTAACGATCATAATGCTAAGCTAACGGATGGGTCTTGTCCATCACATCATTCTCCTAATGATGTGATCCAATTCATCAAATGACAACACATGACTATGGTTAGGAAACATAACCATCTTTGATTAACAAGCTAGTCAAGTAGAGGCATACTAGGGATACTTTGTTTTGTCTATGCATTCACACATGTACTAAGTTTCCGGTTAATACAATTCTAGCATGAATAATAAAAATTTATCATGATATAAGGAAATATAAATAACAACTTTATTATTGCCTCTAGGGCATATTTCCTTCACATCATAGGTAGAAGTGGCCGTCGAATGCCCTGTAGTGGGCGGGTTTTGGCTTTGCTCAACGTCGACACCATCATCCATACTGTCGATGTCTTCGGAAGTGTAGTCTCGCATGTCAGTTAAATCCTCGACAGTCGCTACTAAGTGAGTGGTGGGTTGGGTGTGAAATTCCCCGGCCTCAGCCCCTAGCCTATGCTAGGTGTAGTTTGGAAGCAAAGCTTCCATAATGGCGAGAGATTGCATTAAGCCCAGAGCTTCGTCTAAAAGCGAAAGCTGAATGGGAGTCTGAGGATCCGCGGGACCGGACACTTGATTCAGTTCGGGGGGTATAGACCTTAGAGATTCGGAGTTATCCTCCAGAGGCGAGTCCGACTCTCCGATGACTGGGGGAGTCCCGTTTGATTCCGGGGTTACGAATGGCGCGATCGCATCTGGGTCTCCGGCTGAGAGTTCCATGGTAGGAGAGAGTCCAGCGGGGTCGATCCTCCCATCGCCGGAAAACGCAATCTGCCCCGGATCTAAGGTCGAGGCAAGTGTGAGCACTAGCCCCTGAACGGGATCCAACAGCGGATCTGAAGGGCCCTCTTTATGAGGGTGGGGAGCAGCAGTTGGGGCTGCGAACCACTCGAAGATTAGAACCCCCTAGATATCAGTGACATAATTCAAGTTCCCGAACCTGATCTGGTGACCAGGGGCGTAGTTGTCGACCTGCTCGACGCGGCCGGTCGAGTCGGCACGTAGCATGAAGCTGCCGAACACAACGACCTGTCTGGGGAGAAAAGACTCCCTAGACATAGTACTATTGTTGATAGAGAGGTGCGCCATCAATTCTTCTGTTGACAACACAGCGGAGCTCCCAATGAAAGCACCAATGTCGGTGTCAAAACCAGCAGATCTCGAGTAGGGGTGGCCCAAGCTGTATGACTGAGGATCAATGGTAACAACGGACAAAGGGACACAATGTTTACCCAGGTTCGAGGCCTCCTAAAGGACGTAAAACCCTACTTCCTCATTGATTGTATTCGATGAGTATAGGGGTTACAAGAGTTGATTTACCTCGAGATCATAATGGCTAAACCCTAGATTGTCTAACCTATGAATGTTATGATGTCATCTCCGGTCTAAGCCCTCTGGGTTATATAGACACCGGAGGGGCCTAGGGTTGCACAGAGTCGGTTTACAAGAAAGGAAATAGTATATCCGGACACTTAATCTTGTCGTTCACGCATACAGGAGTCTTATCCGGACACGGGAGGTGGACTTCTTCCTTTATCTTGACGGCCCATCAGTCCGGCCCATATTGAATAGGCCGGACGCCTGAGGACCCCTTAGTCCAAGACTCCCTCACCCCTCTGTGATTGTTGCCCCCTCCGACAGAGTGTCAGAAAAGGCCTCTAGATTGGGATCTCGTAGTTCTTGAACTTGCGGCGGTGGAAAAAGTATTTCTTCAACTCCCCTAGGGTTTTGGGATTTTAGAGTACTTATAGAGGTGGAGGTATATCAAGGGGGTGCCCGTGGGTCCCACTACCCACCAGGGCACGCCGGAGGCCCCTGGCACGCCCTGGTGCCTAGTGGGCCCCACGAGTGTCCCCTCATGCCATCCAGAAGCTTCTTGGGTTTCCTCCTGCCAGAAAAAAATCTCCAAAAAGTTTCGTGGCATTTGGACTTTGTTTGGTATTGATATTCTACAAAGTAAAAAAACAAGCAAAAAACAACAATTGGCATTGGGCACTATGTCAATAGGTTAGTCCTAAAAAATGATATAAAGTTGCTAGTAAATGTATATAGAACATACAAGAATGATCATACAGTAGCATGGAACAATCAAAAGTTATGGATAAGTTGGAGACGTATCAACCTCCCTATTTTCCAACCTAATATTGTTTGAGCTAAAATTACATGAAAAGGTAGTTTTTGCAAAGGAGTTTATGCATAAAAGTATGTCATACTTAGAGGTCTATGCATAAAATAGGCGAAGATGCTCGGCATTCCAGGGTCGTGATGTGATCCAACCTGTTTTCTTGTTGAGGAGGTAGTAGGCCCCATTGTTGAGGACCTCGTGGATGACGAAGGGGCCTTCCCATGGGGAAGACATCTTGTTATTCCTTGGCTTCTGCTTGAGGCGTAGGACGAGGTCGCCGATGTTGAACTCGCTTTCTCTGACGCGCCGGCCTTGATACTGTCTCAGCTTCCATTGGTATATATGTTGGTACGTTCGATGGCAAGGAGGTATGCTTCTTCCTTGGCAGTGAATTCGTCCTTCCTATTTTCTTTGGCGGCCTCCTCATCGTATGTCCGGTCTCATTGTGAGTCGTATCTGATGTCTGATGGGAGTACTTCCTCCGCCCCATAGACCATAAAGAAGGGCGTGTATCCAATGGACTTTTTCATGGTAGTACGCAGACTCCAGAGGACGGAGGGAAGCTCCTTCACCTAGTTACCCTTCACCCGAACAAGCGGTGTGATGGGACATGTCTTGAGGCCTTGCATGATCAGGCCGTTAGCTCATTCGACCTCTCCATTGGACCGAGGGTGTGCCATGGACGCGTAGTCTATGTGGATGCGCCGTTGATGGCAGGAATCTTTTAACATCGAAGCAATGAATTTAGACTCATTATTACTGATGATACTGTGTGGGACACTGAAGCGGTGTATGAGGCCAGAAACGAACTTGACCACTGGTCTCGGCCTCTGCGTTTATCACCGGTTTAGCCTCAATCCACTTGCTGAATTTTTCGATGGCCACCAACAAGAATTTGTGGCCTCCTGGTTAGGGCGTGAGCTTGCCAATCATGTCCAGTCCCCATATCGCAAATGGCCATGTTAGTGGGATCGTTTTTAGAGCTGAGGCCGGCATGTGTGTTTTGTTGGCAAACCGTTGGCAGCCCTCGCAGTTGCCAATGATCTCCTCAGCGTCATGCATCGCATGAGTCCAGAAGAAACCATGGCGAAAGGCCTTTGCTGCAATTGTTCTGGGGGCTGCATGATGGCCACAAGCCCCCGCGTGTATTTCTTCAAGGAGTTTTTTCCTTCTTCCTCTAATACACATCGCTGGAAAACGCCCACCTGGTTGTGTTTATACAACTTGCTATTGATGATCGTGTTGGCCTTGGAGTGACAGACAATGCGTCGTGCCTCTGTTTGTCTTGGGGGATCTTGCCGTGGGTCATGTAGGCATGCAGTGGTTGTATCCAGTCTTGGGTGTGAATCACCATCATGGCCTCCTCTAATGTAGCTGATGTGGTTGTGCTTACTGTGTTGTCGGGGTCTATTGACGTGCCAAGGTCTTTTATGGATGGCTAATGTAGTATCTAGCTCGAGGAAAGTCTCATCTAGCATGGGTTCTCTGGACGACCCAACCCATGCGAGGTTATCTATTGTGATGTTGTCGCATCTTTTGATGTGATGTAGCTCAAGTTCGTCAAAATTTCCTTCGAGTGCTCAGACAACGGAGCAGTATGTCGCCCTCTTGGGGTCCTTGGTGTCAAACATCTTCATGACCTATTGGACCACGAGGTCGGAGTCGCCGTGGCAGATAAGACGTCTGATGCCCATGGAGGTCGCGATCCGGAGCCCATGCAGGAGGGCTTCATATTATGCCACATTGTTGGAGTCCCAAAAATGTAGTTGAAGGGCGTAGTTCATCTTGTTGCCTCTTGGGGAGACGAGGACTACTCTAGACCCTGGTCCTTGCCTGGTGATTGACCCGTCGAAGTACATTGTCTAGTACTCAAGGTCGAAGTTCCTGGGCATCTGCTAGGCCTATGTTCATTCTATGAGGAAGTTGACAATGGCCTGAGATTTAACTACCATACACGACTTGTACGAGAGCTCGAACAATAAGAGTTCGATTGACCATTTCACCACTCGGCCTATGGCATCTTTGTTGTTGATGATGTCGGACAGCGGTGCATAGCTCACTACCGTTATTGGGTCGGCTTGGAAGTAATGTCACAACTTTCGTGTGGCCATGAATACTCCGTATATTATCTTCTGATAGTGTGGGTACCTTGTCTTACAAGGTGTGAGTACCTCGCTAGCGTAGTACATCGGATGTTGCATGCGGTGTATCTTTTCGGCCTCCTCTCGTTCGACAGCGATGACCATGCTGACTACTTGGGTTATTGCTACGATCTAGAGCAACATGGGTTCTGATTGGGCTAGGGAGACCAAGTGTCGGTGTCTCAAAACCAGCAGACCTTGAGGTATGGGGTCCCGATCTGTGGAGCTCAGATAGATGGTAACAAGAACAGAGAGACGATGATTTACCCAGGTTCAGGCCCTCTTAACGGAGGTAATACCCTACGTCATGCTCTTATTTATATTAATGGAGATGTATCAAGTATAGAGTAGATCTACCTCGAGATCGTAATATGTGGTCTAACTCTAGGGCTAGGTGAATGATATTGCGTTGATGTACCCTCTGTGGGCTAAACCCTATGGCTTATATACACGCCGGGTAGGGTATCTAGGGTTACAAGGTCGGTATCTAGGAGCAAGGCGATAGGAGAGATCTTTGAGTACACGTCAACTCTTCCGTGGAGGTAGTCTTGATCACGACTCCTGCATACGGCCTCATGAGGTCACCTATTACAGGTAGGGTCAAGGACCCATCATTTCGGATCCACATGGGGACCATCACCACCATGGGTAGATCCCTGGACCATACGAGCATTCGGATGCATACATCGGGAAGTCCACTCGGACGGCTCGATGACACTCGGACAACCACCCGCCACTCGGTTGACGAACCATCACTCGGACCAAGGAGGCAAGCGGGCGGCATGGGAGCTACAACGGTCGAGAATCCTAAGTCATCTGTTAAACAGAGTGAAGACTGACATTACCTATAACTATCGTAGTAGAGTCTCATCACACATGTAACTGATGCATTCAGTGTCATTTAATACCCCGGTGAAGTGGGAGACATGGGGCTGCGACGCACTCTATATAAGCCGCACCCCCTCCTTAGCTTGGCACGAGCAACCTTTGTAACCATTCCCATCAAATATAAACAAGCCTCAGGACACGAGACATAGGGCTGTTACCTCCGCCGAGAGGGGCTGAACTCGTTAAACATCGAGTGTTACACCTGCGTTGTAGCTTGGTTCTGCCCCCTTATTCATACCCCTAGTACTCATTGTCAGGATCGTAACCCCGACATGGCCTCCGAAGTCCACCTTGGTCATAAATGAGGGCACATCGGCCCAACCCGAGAAGCATGGGTCGACTAGGTTAGCACCCCCTAATCCAAGATACCATCAGTCTTCTATGCCGAGGATGAGCTCCTTGATGATAACCACCTCGGATCCAGAGTCCTTGCCTCGACAGACGAGTTCCTTCTTGTAATTATCAGACCACTCCTTTAAAGGAGCGATGCCAGCCGAGGCTCAATCAAGCTTGAACCCTTCACGAAGAGGTTGGATAACTTAGCCTTGAAGACCAACCATCTTGATGTGAACAATTCCACTTACTCTGACAACTTTAGCGAAACGGCTCACCCCACAACAGGTCGAGCAGTTACTGCTTCCCTCAAATCACGGCCCGAGGCAGCCTTTTTACTGGCACATCCCATTGAGATGGAGATCGTACCCATTTTCTCAGGGATGTCATCAAGATTTTGTTTCTCCCCATACGCTTAACGACGTCTTTGGTGGAAGTGTCGTTTTTATTGGCACAGTAAGGGGGACTCTTGGCCTTTCACTAGCCCGTAAGACCAAAAGAGAGGACTGCTGAATAGACCACACTCTCATTCCCCCCGCCTACTGCTTCGCCAAGCTCTAGCGCACCAATCTAATCTGCACTCCCTTCTTCTTTAGCATGTCCAACCTTCCCCACTAGCCATGGCCGACACCCTCAAGGGGCATTGGAGCAATTCTATCGTGACGGATGGCACCATCCTAGAGCTACATAGCACGGGGTACTTGTCCACCGACATCGCTGCCCGTGCTCCAGCCGCTGGCCAGCAAGTGCCCTCTCCCAATGTAGGGGAGCGAGTGGTCTTCGTCCACCACCTCGTCTGAGGCTTGGGGTTCCCGCTGCACCCCTTCATGTGCCGGGTAATGTTCTACTACGAGCTCGGCTTCCACCACATGGCCCCAAACTCTATTCTCCACCTTGCCTCCTTCATCACGGTCTGCGAGGCCTTCCTCCGCTTCAAGCCGCACTTTGGTCTATGGCTGAAGATCTTCGGGATCAAGCCGAAGTCCAGAGGCTCTGACCTCGCGGAGTGCGGAGGGGCCATGATCAGCAAGAACCAATGGGCCGAATGGTTGAAGGGCACCTTCATTGAAATGGTGAAGGAGTGGCAGCGGGAGTTGTTCTACATCACCGAACCGCTCGCCCCTGGCCAGGACGAGGTCCCAGCATTTTCGGACGGGCCTATGAAGAAGCTCAGGTCCTGTAAGGAGAAGGGCGTCGCCTGGGGGAACCCAGTGGATGTGGAGGCCATGATCAAAATGATCAAATGGTGGCCCGCCATGAAGAACCTCCAGCTTGTCGACGTCATGAATGTCATGCTCAACCATCGTATGCTTCCACTCCAGCTTCGGCTACCTTGGTGTGGGTGCAAAAGCCTGAGTACGAGGGCCCCCTCACCACCTTCTTCCGCTCCACCTTGGCAGCCATGTGGATGCGGCTCCTAAAGCTGGCCAAGAACAAGATCCCCGAGGAGGGGAAGGACCTCGACTTCATGAATGATATTGCGTTGATGTCCCCTCTGCTATCTAAACCCTATGCCTTATATACGTACCAGGTAGGGTATTTAGGGTTGCAAGGTCGGTATCTGGAGCAAGGCAGCAAGAGAGATCTTGGAGTACACGTCAAGTCTTCGGTGGAGGCAGTCTCGATCACGCCTCCTGCATACGGCCATCGCAGTCCACCTTGATCATGAATGAAGGCCCATCGGCCCAACCCGAGGAGCATGGGCCAACTAGGTTAGCACCCCCTAATCCAGGACACCATCACCAGGAGTGGGTTTGATTGTAACAACGTCTTGAGGTCAGCGATGCTTGCTTTGCTTCGTCGCTCCAGTAGAATTTGTCGCCCTTTTTGAGGAGGCAGTATAGCGGCAAGGCCTTCTCTCCTAGCCTTGAGATGAATCTGCTGAAGGCCACCACACAGCCAGCGAGCTTTTGTATGTCGCATATTGTCTCAGGGGCTCGAGGTCCACTATGGATTTTATCTTCTCTGGGTTTGCCTCTATCCCTTATTGGGATACAATGCACCCCAGCAGCTGTCCGGCGGAGACCGTAAAGACGCATTTGTCGGGGTTTATCTTCATACTAAAGTTGCAGAGGTTGTCGAAGGTCTACTGGAGGTCGGCGAGGAGGTTTGAGCTTTGCCTAGATTTTACCATGATGTCGCCAATGTAGACCTCTACATTTACTCCAATCTGTTTATTGAAACACTTATGCATCGTCCGTTGGTATGTAGCCCCCGCATTTTTGAGGCCCAATGGCATCATGACGTAACAGAAAGGCCCATACGTGCGTGATGAAGAAGGTCGTCTCCTGGTCAGACTCCTTCATCTGTATCTGATTGTCTCCTGAATACGCGTTGTCACGCCCAATATGCGATACTATCCTAAAGAGACTCGAAGGTCCCACCAAGGATAGAACCGCATATTGAAACGCTTTTGCAAGGTGGATATCATTACATCAACATTACATAATATATGGGGATACATACAAAAGGCATACAATGCCCCACAAATACAACATCACAATACATAAGAGCAACATCCGACTACGGATGCAACATAAACAGAAACTCAAACAACATCCACCCTGCTAGCCCAGGCTGCCGACCTGGAACCTATTCCCTGATCGAAGAAGAAGCAGAAGAAGAACTCAAGACAAGCAAGCATCGCTCTCGTGTCATGATCATCGCATAACCTGTACCTGCAACTGTTGTTGTAGTAATCTGTGAGCCACGAGGACCCAGCAATCCCATTACCATGGGTATCAATACTAGCAAAGCTCAAAGGGAAAGGAAGGGGTAAAGTGGTGAGGTTGCAGCAGCGAATAAGCAAGTATGGTGGCTAAACATACGCAAATAAGAGCGAGAAGAGAGCAAGCGGAACGGTCGTGAAGCTAGCAATGATCAAGAAGTGATCCTGAACTCCTACTTACGTCAAACATAACCCAAAAACCGTGTTCACTTCCCGGACTCCGCCGAAAAGAGACCATCACGGCTACACACGCGGTTGATGCGTTTTAATTCGGATCTGGTGTCAAGTTATCTACAACCGGACATTAACAAATTCCCATCTGCCTATAACCACAGGCACGGCTTTCGAAAGATTATACCCTGCAGGGGTGTCCAAACTTAGCCCATGATAAGCTCTCTCGGTCAACAAAGGATATACCTTCTCCCAGGAAGACCCGATCAGACTCGGAATCCCGGTTTACAAGACATTTCGACAATGGTAAAATAAGACCAGCAAGACCGCCCGCTGTGCCGACAATCCCGATAGGAGCTGCACATATCTCGTTCTCAGGGCACACCGGATGAGCAAGACGACGGGTTGGCATAGACCCTGGTTGCCCAGGGGGCGCCGGACATCGCTCAGTTTGGACCAACACTTAGACAAGCATTGTCCCGGGGGGGCTAAAATAAAGATGACCTTCGAGAGGGTGACTCCCAAGGGAAAAGTAGGTGGTGGTGACAATAATGGTAAAACCAATGTTGGGCCTTGCTGGAGGAGTTTTATTCAAAGCGAACTGTCAAGGGGGTCCCATAAATCACCCAACCGCGTAAGGAACGCAAAATCCGGGAACATAACACCGGTATGACGGAAACTAGGGCGGCAAGAGTGGAACAAAACACCAGGCATAAGGCCGAGTCTTCCACCCTTTACCAAGTATATAGATGCATTAATAATATAAGAGATATTGTGATATCCCAACCAAAATCCTGTCCACCATGGAGCAATCTTCAACTTCACCTGCAACTAGGAACGCTATAAGAGGGCTGAGCAAAGCGGTAACATAGCCGAGCAATGGTTTGCTAGGAAGGGTATCAAAGGTTAGAGGTTCATGGCAATTTGGGAGGCTTGAAGAGTAAATGATAGGTAGCGCAGCATAGCGATAGAACGAAGCAACTAGCATAGCAATGATAGTAATGAGATCCAAGGTCACGGTCATCTTGCCTGAAATCCCGCAAGGAAGAAGAACGAGTCCATGAATAAGATGAAGCCACGAAGACGAACCAAGCGTAGACGAATGAATCCTCACGATCGCAACGAAACAGGAACTATCGAGAAGAAACACACAACATAGTAAACACACCACACATAGACAAGATATGATGCACAACAAGCATGATGCATGACAAAGCTACATGAAGCTACTCATGGCAAGAGATGATGCAAACAAGAGCAACACATCAAGGCAAGTTTAAATGAAGCCGGGAACAACATATAACAATTCCGGTAAGTCCTCATATGCAAATTTCGAAGTTGGTCCAGATCTGAATAAACCTTATGTTCAAGTTGTTAAACAGCAAGTTAAGATGCAACAAGATGATCTACACGAAAATCTAGTCAAGTTACATATAAAGTTCATTTAATTCGGAGCTACGGCCTAGAAGATATGAGCAAAACAAGTTAAACATGGCATTGATGCAAAATGCACCCAAACATCAAGCAAACACCTCAAAACATGGATGCAACATGATAATATGGAACTAAATGCAATTCTAAGCAAGTTTCATATAGAGCACACTCAAAACGGAGCAACGGTGCAACACATACACTATACAAGTCATAACAACAATCTGTCCAAAATAGCAACTAGGCATATTGCAAGCATCAAAACAACATGCTACAGTATCACAACAAGAAAACAAAAGGCATGGGCATGATGTACAGGTAAAGCATGACAAAACATGAACACTGAGCTATCTCCAGAAATCACTAGAACATGCTCAAACACACATGACAAGATTGCAAGTAATAACAATTTCAGACTTTGCAGAAATAACATCAGGTTGCAATGTTTAGAGCTATCAAACAACATGTTACAGGAACTTATCATGGCAAACAAAGGCATGGCATGAATCTAATAAATGCATAGAACAAAAGTCCCTTACTGACCATGAGCCAAAAAGGAACAGAAAATATGATGGCACCCATGTAAACATAGCAAGTTATAATACAGATTCATACATGGCAGGAACAACGATAAGTAGGCATGTTGGTGAACTTGTACCACTCACCACAGAGCAATACATGGCATAGCAAGGCAACCAACAGTAAGAAGACATGTTTGTGAAGCTAAGCATGGCAAGATAAAGTCCATAAGGTGCATGGATCACTAACGACAATCATGGCAACAACTGAACTTAATGTTAACAGGCTGACAGCAACATTATTTAGCAACTTTGGAGCAAGATTACAACAATCTACAGCAAGCTATAAATGCAACCAGGGGCATGGATGGATAGAGCATAACATGTAGAACAAAACACCCTTAGTGAACATCTCTAGATTATGCATAGAATGACTAGTAGTAGCAGGTTTACATAGCATCACGAAATAACAGATTCAGCCTAGCAAAACAGCAACAACAAGTACCCTACTTAACAAGCTCGATTCACTCACCACAAGTCATTGCATGACAATATAATCATAGCATCCGCAAGAAGACATGTCTGAAGCTAACCAAGGCAAGAACAAGTTCATAGCATGCAAGGATCAACTACAACAACCTTGGCAAAATTGAATAACACGTAAACAATCTGCCAGAAAACATTTTGTAGCAAAAGTAGAGCACGAAAATGACATGCTAGACTACTCCATAATTGCAACTAGGGGCATGAATGGATAGAGCATAACCATATGTTCAAAACACCCTTACTGAAGTATCTCAAAATATGCATGGATCTCTCTGTGGCATCATGTTTACATGGCATTAAAATAACAGCAGAACAGGGACTAAAATCAGCAACATCACGAAGCCTAGTTTGCATGCTTGTGCTAGTCACCACATTGATCGCAAAAATACATGGCCAACACCTCTATAAATATGGCATGGCATAGATCAAAACACATGTAGACATCAACCTCATAGGATGCACACATCAAACATGGCAAAAATGACAAATGAGCATGTTCTGTTAACAGACAGCAGACAACATTATATAGCATTCCTGCAATGATGATTCAGGCATCAAGATGAGCTCAAATGAATATGATGCAATGGAATGAAATGAAGTACTCGTCGAGGTGAACAATTTGACATATTACATGCACAAAACGGAGCAGTATGCATGGAGATATGACACGTCAAAGTATGCACCAGAATGATGAATTTCAGGGACTTGGTGGAATTTTATACCGACGAAAACGGGACGACGAGATCCGGGACGGGGCACGGGCGTTTGGATCGGGGACTGGTGGATCTCGTCCCGATCCGGGGCGACGGGTCCGGCGGCTCCGGGGAGAGCTCCGGCAAGGGCGACGGCCGGAGTTGGAGGCGAGGGCGACGGGAGGCGGCGGCGGCCAGGGGCGGCGACCGGAGCGGATGAGGGGGCGCTGCTCCGGCGAGCAGCGCGCCATGGCGGGGCGGCGGCGGCCGGTGATGGTCGATGGCGGCGGAGGAGCAGCAAGGTGCGGCGGCGAGGGAGCGCAGAGGAGCGGGGCGGCGCGGGCACGCGCGGAGGAGGCGGGCGGCGCGCACCCCGGCCAAGCCGCGGGCGGACGCCGACGCGGGGCGAGGCGGGGAGCCACCGGAGTGGCGCGGCGGCAGGATCCCAGCGCGGCGGCACGGGACGGACGGCGTCGCGGGTGGGGCAGCGCCCGTGGGTCGCGGCGGCGGTGGGATGGGCCCCGCGGGCCCGATCCGGGCCCTGCGGGCCTGGCGCGGTGGAGACGGCGGCGAGGACGACGTGGCGCGTCGGGATTGGGCGCGGGGGCAGTGGCGGACATGTCCGGGCGGCGGGTGGACGTGTCCGTCGGCGGGAGGAGGAAGAAGCTAGGGTTTCGGGGGATTCATCCGCGAATTTTCGGGGGAGGGGGATGTTTAAATAGGGAGAGGGAGCTAGGGGAGTCCAAATAAGGTGCGGTTTTCTCTCACACGATCGTGATCGAACGACCGAGAGAATGGAGGGGAGTTAGATGAGTTTTGGGCCACTTTATAGAAGTGTTGGGCTGCAAAGAGAAGGAGGCTTTTACGGTTACCCGGTTAACCGTTGGAGTATCAAACGACCTCCAAATGGCACGAAACTTGACAGGCGGTCTACCGGTGCTATACCAAGGCCGCTTGGCAAACCTCGGGCCATTCCGAGAAAGTTTAACACCCACTCACAACAAGATACAAAAGGGGGACGCCTGAGGACATAGGAGTGCCGGATTGCAAAACAGACAACGGGGAAAATGCTCGGACGCATGAGACGAACACGTATGCAATGCAATGCACATGATGACATGACAATATGCAACGTGCAAGCAAATGACATGGCAACTATGGCGAATAACTGGCAGACACCTGGCGCATCGAATCCGCGGCGTTACAACACTCCTCCACTAACAAGAGATCTCGTCCCGAGATCTTAGGACCGAGACGGAAGGGAAAGGGGATGAGGTGAAATATGAACTCAGGAGAAGAAGCAAAGAATCGAGAGCACTCGAGAGGAAGGGAGGAACGACGAGAATGACGAGAATCGAAAGCTCACGAAATCAGATAGATTATGAAAGCACTCCGGTTAGAATAAGAAAGAAAAGGAATAAGAGCGAAAGAATTTAGGCAACACTCCAACTGAAACATGGAGGAATAGAACACGAGCATCACAAGATGGGATGGCGCTTGATGAGATTAACAAAGCGATGCCTCCGGAAAAATTGGAGTAGTGGAATGAAAAGAACTTAGAAGGAAGGAATGAATGGAGTTGTTGAGAAAATCAACAACGAAAGAATAAGCTTGTTGTGGACTTATGGAAAACATCTCAAAATTATGAGGTGATCACCGACCACAAGCGGAAAAGATTGAATAGCTGAGAAGAACGAAGAAATGCAAAACTCCACTTCAAAAGAAATACAGAGAATTAATTGCACTTCGAAAATCAAGGAGGAAAGATTCTTGAGCTCCTTTGATAAGAATCTTGATGAACTCTTGAAGAATGAATTAAATCATGACGAACCACCATGAAGAACTCCGGTGACAAAAGGATGATGAGATAGAATGAAGGAAAAGAATAAGATTAAGCCTTGCGATGATTTAGATGGAGGTTCCGACGAAATGGCTGAGGAAATTTGAACTCTGGAAAAGAAAAGATGAAAACACTTGGAACTAGAATTTATTCATCAAGAAAAACTCCAAAGGAAGGGATTACTCATTTGGATGAAATAAGGATAAGATTTATTGTATGCTTCTCCTTCATCAGATCAATTGATGACAAGCAATGGATTTTGCATACTACTTATTCTCGTTGCAAAAGGATTAAGGGAGAACATAGCACAAAACTTGAGAAAGTCTTCATGAACCACCGGTAGGATTGGAAAGAACGAAATGGATTAATATGATAACCAAGGAAAACAATCTGAAGGAACCACCATAAGAATTCGAAAATGACTGATGAAAAGGACTGAATCACCGGGAAGAATTAGAAGAACAAATAAGCTTGAGGGGATTTAGATGCAAAAGAACGAAGAGATAACGAGTTGATTAAAGAACACTTGAACGAAGCACCGGGATAATTAGAGAACGATAACTGAAATGATGAGGGCGAAGAATTCTTCTGAACAATGGCCTCCGGTGAAAATAAACGGGAAAAACAACTTCTGACATACTCCGGATGGTTAAGAAAAGAATGTCTGACAAATGGAATAATTCGAGAGGGTGATATGAAGCTAGAACCACGAATCTTTGAGAGGACAGACAAGATTTAGAGGAAAACTCTTCTTCGGTCTTCAAATGACGACGGGAAAAACACCACCAAAATTACTGAGATACTCCGGTAGAATGAAAACCGAAAAGGTTGAGTCAACAATGAAAAGAATTTGAACGAGATCTTGGAGAAGGCATGTGACTGATGGAATCCATTCTCAGCGACACACTTGAAAAGAATTGAGAATAACTCCGGGGGAATTAGAAAAGTCAGGTAAGATCCTGGAAAAAGACGTGTGGGTTAGGGCCCACTAAAATAGAACACCGTTGGAAAGGGATGTTGAAGAGATAGATGATGCACCGGAACAATTGAAATATTTGAATGAGGTGACAACCACGAATTAATTGGAACACTAACGAATCTCCCGAGATGTCTTGAACACTCCGGAAGGATAAACTGACGAGAGGAGAACGAGCAGGGAAAACACTTGAGCCGAGGAAAAGAATATGATCAACTGGAAAAACTTGAATTGAGTGCACCGGGAAAAGAAAGAGATGAAGCATGACGAACGAGACGAGAATTCACCGGTTGGAATAATTTACGAAAGACTGAAGAGGTTCCGCACGAATGAGATAAATGGTCGAGAGAGAGTCAGACTCCGGGAAGAAAAGGGTGGGAGGGCGGGAAAACAAAGGTAACTTGGA
The DNA here is from genome assembly GCF_018294505.1 of Triticum aestivum. Classification (NCBI taxonomy): domain Eukaryota; kingdom Viridiplantae; phylum Streptophyta; class Magnoliopsida; order Poales; family Poaceae; genus Triticum; species Triticum aestivum. Next base: position 194,257,195 of record NC_057813.1, read on the forward strand.
AGGGGGGGAACCGATGAATAAGAGAAAACACCAGTTGAAATCATTGAGGAAAGAAATCAAAGAGTTCGCACGAATAGGATGGAGTATAACGGACTCCGGTTCTGAGAAGAATATGGGTGGGCGGGTGGGAAAAACAAGGACAACTTCGGACAGGGAAAACAATGTCGTGAAGGAAGAACTGAGGATTGAACTTGGCAAAGAAGAAGAGGGTCAAGTCAACTTGATGAGAAAAGCACCGGATAAAAAGAGCTGAGGAACAACTATCGGAAAACCAACTGCGTGATCCTAAAGAAAATTTGAAAGGGAAGAGGAGTAGTTCAAAACACCTACGTCAAGATTCCTCACCAGAGCGACGAAGGGGATGAGGAGTAAAAAGAATTCCTACTCTCCATATAACAAGACTCTGAAAACATGTTTTTTTCTAGACTCAACAACGGCCAAACTACACGATCAATCAAGGGGCTCCTAGGGTCGGTCGAGGCTCTGATGCCAACTTATCACACCCAATATGCGATACTATCCAAAAGAGACTCGAAGGTCCCACCAAGGATAGAACCGCATATTGAAACACTTTTGCAAGGTGGATATCATTACATCAACATTACATAATATATGGGGATACATACAAAAGGCATACAATGCCCCACAAATACAACATCACAATACATAAGAGCAACATCCGACTACGGATGCAACATAAACAGAAACTCAAACGACATCCACCCTGCTAGCCCAGGCTGCTGACCTGGAACCTATTCCCTGATCGAAGAAGAAGCAGAAGAAGAACTCAAGACAAGCAAGCATCGCTCTCGCATCATGATCATCACATAACCTGTACCTGCAACTGTTGTTGTAGTAATCTGTGAGCCACGAGGACCCAGCAATCCCATTACCATGGGTATCAAGACTAGCAAAGCTCAAAGGGAAAGAAAGGGGTAAAGTGGTAAGGTTGCAGCAGCGACTAAGCAAGTATGGTGGCTAAACCTACGCAAATAAGAGCGAGAAGAGAGCAAGCGGAACGGTCGTGAAGCTAGCAATGATCAAGAAGTGATCCTGAACTCCTACTTACGTCAAACATAACCCAAAAACCGTGTTCACTTCCCGGACTCCGCCGAAAAGAGACCATCACGGCTACACACGCGGTTGATGCGTTTTAATTCGGATCTGGTGTCAAGTTATCTACAACCGAACATTAACAAATTCCCATCGGCCTATAACCGCAGGCATGGCTTTCAAAAGATTATACCCTGCAGGGGTGTCCCAACTTAGCCCATGATAAGCTCTCGCGGTCAACGAAGGATATACCTTCTCCCAGGAAGACCCAATCAGACTCGGAATCCCGGTTTACAAGACATTTCGACAATGGTAAACCAAGACCAGCAAGACCGCTCGCTGTGCCGACAATCCCGATAGGAGATGCACATATCTCGTTCTCAGGGCACACCGGATGAGCAAGACGACGGGTTGGCATAGACCCTGGTTGCCCAGGGGGCGCCGGACATCGCTCGGTTTGGACCAACACTTAGACAAGCATTGTCCCGGGGGGGCTAAAATAAAGATGACCCTCGAGAGGGCGACTCCCAAGGGAAAAGTAGGTGGTGGTGACGCAAATGGTAAAACCAATGTTGGGCCTTGCTGGAGGAGTTTTATTCAAAGCGAACTGTCAAGGGGGTCCCGTAAATCACCCAACCGCGTAAGGAACGCAAAATTCAGGAACATAACACCGGTATGACGGAAACTAGAGCGGCAAGAGTGGAACAAAACACCAGGCATAAGGCCGAGTCTTCCACCCTTTACCAAGTATATAGATGCATTAATAATATAAGAGATATTGTGATATCCCAACCAAAGTCCTGTCCACCATGGAGCAATCTTCAACTTCACCTGCAACTAGCAACGCTATAAGAGGGCTGAGCAAAGCGGTAACATAGCCGAGCAATGGTTTGCTAGGAAGGGTGTTGAAGGTTAGAGGTTCATGGCAATTTGGGAGGCTTGAAGAGTAAATGATAGGTAGCGCAGCATAGCGATAGAACGAAGCAACTAGCATAGCAATGATAGCAATGAGATCCAAGGTCACGGTCATCTTGCCTGAAATCCCGCAAGGAAGAAGAACGAGTCCATGAAGAAGATGAAGCCATGAAGACGAACCAAGCATAGACGAACGAGTCCTCAAGATCGCAACGAAACAGGAACTATCGAGAAGAAACACACAACATAGTAAACACACCACACATAGACAAGATATGAAGCACAACAAGCATGATGCATGATAAAGCTACATGAAGCTACTCATGCCAAGAGATGATGCAAACAAGAGCAGCACATCAAGGCAAGTTTAAATGAGGCCGGGAACAACATATAACAATTTCGGTAAGTCCTCATATGCAAATTTCGAAGTTGGTCCAGATCTGAATAAACCTTATGTTCAAGTTGTTAAACAGCAAGTTAAGATGCAACAAGATGATCTACACGAAAATCTAGTCAAGTTAAATATAAAGTTCATTTAATTCGGAGCTACGGCCTAGAAGATATGAGCAAAACAAGTTAAACATGGCATTGATGCAAAATGCACCCAAACATCAAGCAAACACCTCAAAACATGGATGCAACATGATAATATGGAACTACATTCAATTCTAAGCAAGTTTCATATAGAGCACACTCAAAACAGAGCAAACGGTGCAACACATACACTCTATAAAAGTCATAACAACAATCTGTCCAAAATAGCAACTAGGCATATTGCAAGCATCAAAACAACATGCTACAGTATCACAACAAGAAAACAAAAGGCATGGGCATGATGTACAGGTAAAGCATGACAAAACATGAACACTGAGCTATCTCCAGAAATCACTAGAACATGCTCAAACACACATGACAAGATTGCAAGTAATAACAATTTCAGACTTTGCAGAAATAACATCAGGTTGCAATGTTTAGAGCTATCAAACAACATGTTACAGGAACTTATCATGGCAAACAAAGGCATGGCATGAATCTAATAAATGCATAGAACAAAAGTCCCTTACTGACCATGAGCCAAAAAGGAACAGAAAATATGATGGCACCCATGTAAACATAGCAAGTTATAATACAGATTCATACATGGCAGGAACAACGATAAGTAGGCATGTTGGTGAACTTGTACCACTCACCACAGAGCAATACATGGCATAGCAAGGCAACTAACAGTAAGAAGACATGTTTGTGAAGCTAAGCATGGCAAGATAAAGTCCATAAGGTGCATGGATCACTAACGACAATCATGGCAATAACTGAACTTAATGTTAACAGGCTGACAGCAACATTATTTAGCAACTTTGGAGCAAGATTACAACAATCTACAGCAAGCTATAAATGCAACCAGGGGCATGGATTTATAGAGCATAACATGTAGAACAAAACACCCTTAGTGAACATCTCCAGATTATGCATAGAATGACTAGTAGCAGCAGGTTTACATAGCATCACGAAATAACAGATTCAGCCTAGCAAAACAGCAACAGCAAGTACCCTACTTAACAAGCTCGATTCACTCACCACAAGTCATTGCATGACAATATAATCATAGCATCCGCAAGAAGACATGTCTATGAAGCTAACCAAGGCAAGAACAAGTTCATAGCATGCAAGGATCAACTACAACAACATTGGCAAAATTGAATAACACGTAAACAATCTGCCAGGAAACATTTTGTAGCAAAAGTAGAGCACGAAAATGACATGCTAGACTACTCCATAATTGCAACTAGGGGCATGAATGGATAGAGCATAACCATATGTTCAAAACACCCTTACTGAAGTATCTCAAAATATGCATGGACTCTCCGTAGCATCATGTTTACATGGCATTAAAATAACAGCAGAACAGGGACTAAAATCAGCAACATCACGAAGCCTAGTTTGCATGCTTGTGCTAGTCACCACATTGACCGCAAAAATACATGGCCAACACCTCTATAAATATGGCATGGCATAGATCAAAACACATGTAGACATCAACCTCATAGGATGCACACATCAAACATGGCAAAAATGACAAATGAGCATGTTCTGTTAACAGACAGTAGACAACATTATATAGCACTCTTGCAACGATGATTCAGGCATCAAGATGGGCTCAAATGAACATGATGCAATGGAATGAAATGAAGTACTCGTCGAGACGAACAATTTGACATATTAGACGCACGAACGGAGCAGTATACATGGAGATATGACACGTCAAAGTATGCACCAGAATGATGAATTTTAGGGACTTGGTGGAATTTTATACCGACGAAAACGGGACGACGAGATCCGGGACGGGGCACGGGCGTTTGGATCGGGGACTGGTGGATCTCGTCTCGATCCGGGGCGACGGGTCTGGCGGCTCCGGCGAGAGCTCCGGCGAGGGCGACGGCCGGAGTTGGAGGCGAGGGCGACGGGAGGCGGCGTCGGCGAGGGGCGGCGGCCGGTGATGGTTGACGGTGGCGGAGGAGCAGCAAGGTGAGGCGGCTAGCGGGCGCAGAGGAGCGGGGCGGCGCGGGCACGCGCGGAGGAGGCGGGCGGCGCGCACCCCGGCCACGCCGCGGGTGGACGCCGGCGCGGGGCGAGGCGGGGAGCTGCCGGAGTGGCGCGGCGGCGGGATCCCGGTGCGGCGGCGTGGGACGGGCGGCGTCGCGGGCAGGGCAGCGCCCGTGGGTCGCGACGGCGGCGGGATGGGCCCGCGGGCCTGATCCGGGCCCGATGGGCCTGGCGCGTTGGAGACGGCGGCGGGGGTGACATTGCGCGTCGGAATTGGGCGCGGGGGCGGTGGCGAACATGTCCAGGCGGCGGGTGGACGTGTCCGTCGGCGGGAGGAGGAAGAAGCTAGGGTTTCGGGGGATTCATCCGCGAATTTTCGGGGGAGGGGGGTGTTTAAATAGGTAGAGGAAGCTAGGAGAGTCCAAATGAGGTGCGGTTTTCGCCCACACCATCGTGATCGAACGACCGAGAGAATGGAGGGGAGTTAGATGAGTTTTGAGCCACTTTGGAGAGGTGTTGGGATGCAAAGAGAAGGAGGCTTTTACGGTTACCCGGTTAACCGTTGGAGTATCAAACGACCTCCAAATGGCACGAAACTTTACAGGCGGTCTACGGGTGCTATACCAAGGCCGCTTGGAAAACCTGGGCCATTCCGAGAAAGTTTAACACCCACTCACAACAAGAGACAAAAGGGGGACGCCGGAGGACATATGAGTGCCGGATTGCAAAACGGACAACGGGGAAAATGGTCGGACGCATGAGACGAACACGTATGCAATGCAATGCACATGATGACATGACAATATGCAACACGCAAGCAAATGACATGGCAACTACGGCGAATAACTGGCAGACACCTGGCGCATCAAATCCGGGGCGTTACACGCGTCCAGGAATCATAGGCGTTCGCACCCTGCCATGGAGTCGATTATTTGATCGATCATTGGCAGTGGGAATGGGTCCTTGAGGCATGCCTTGTTGACATCGATGTAGTCCACGCACATGCGCCATGTGTTGTTTTTCTTCAGCATCATCACGGGGTTTTCCAGCCACTCCATGTGCGCAACCTCCCTTATGAACTTGGCCGCAAGTAGGCGTGATATCACTTTTCCCATCACCATTATTTTTTGTAGTGAAGCGCTGCAGGGCCTGCTTTACGGGCCTCGCATCCTTGTGAACATTTGGGCAGTGTTCGGCTTTCTCTGCTGGTACTCCTAACATGTTGGTGGGCTTCCACGCAAATATGTTCCAGTTGGCTCGGAGGAAGGTGGGGAGCTCTGCCTCCAGGTCCTTCGAGAGATCTCCCCCAATGCTGACCATTTTGTGGGGTCTTCGGGGTGGATCTGGAATTTCTTGGTTTGCTTTGCTGGCTAGAAGATGAGACCATGATGTGGCTTCTAGGGGAGCTTAGCCTTAGACGGTCATATCCTCTTTCTTATCTTGGTGAGCTCGGCGGAGGCCAGCGCAGCCTCGGCGAGCTCCACATTTGCCACTTGGGCCTTGTAGGCCTTCTTCGTGCTTCCCCGGACGATGATTGTGTCGTTCGGGCCGGGCATCTTCAGCTGTAGGTAGGCGTAGGATGGAACTGCCATGAATTTTACATACACGGGACTGCCCAAGATCACATGGTAGCCTCTCTTGAAGGGGGCGACCTCAAATTGAATGGTTTCACTCTGGTAACTCAACTTGACTCCGAAGATGACCTCATGTTCGATTCGGCCTAAGGGACGTACCAGGCGGCCCGACACTAGCCTGTGGAAGTCTACGTCCAACATCCGTAGTTCTGATAGGGAGATCTTCATCTTTTCCAGGGTATCGGTGAAGATAATGTTGAGGCCGCTGCCTCCATCCATCAGGATGCGTGAGAGGTGTCACGCCCCTACGATGGGATCTAGTACCAGGGCGTGCTTGCCCGGTTGTACGACGTCTTCGGGTGATCCCCGGCGTCGAAGATGAACGTCTGTTGTGACCACTCTAACCGTTCACTGGTTACGTCCTCGGCTGCATAAATTGCGCGTCTGGCGAGCTTCTGGTTTCGGCATGTGTCGGCCGTCGTGAATATCATGTTCACAGAGGTCTCACGAGGGACCTCGTAGCGCCGGGGAGATCGTACGGAGTGACTTCCCGTCAGATCCCTCGGTAGGGTTCATGACGAGACCGGAAATACCAGAACAGAGTCTGCACACACAATTTACCAAGGTTCGGGCCTTCGAAGAGTAATACCCTACATCATCCTTTGTCTTGGTATTCATGGTGAGGGGATACCTTATGTAGAGGATTACAATGGTGTTTGAGATGTCTACTGAGAGTTGAGTTCCAGATTGGATCCCTAATGGGGACCCTAGACCTCCCTTTATATATATAGGAGAGGTCTAGGGTTTACATGGATAAAAGGTCATATCAACGCGGCGTCGCCTTCTTCCTTGGGGTACACATTCAGTGCCCTCTCCTCCTTAGGGTTCCTTGATTCTCTTTGGGCCTGATGGGCCCTTGTCAAGGTTGAGGTCGGGCTCCTTTATGTTAGGCACCCCGGGTCTGGGACCCCGTCACCGGGAGCACAGGACGGCGGCGAAATAGGCGTGGAGTGTCGGCGACCGTAGAGGAAGAAGTGGTCACGGGCGTCATCGAGGGGGGCTCCCGGCTTTGATCCGGCGACGTAGTTGTTACAGGGAGAACGACGGAGCTCGTGGACAAAGCCCAAGCCTACGGGGACGATGAATTGCGCGCAAACGACGGCGGTTATGGCGGCGATGGCTCGGGTTTGTGCGAGGAGAAAGAAAACGAGGCAGGTAGGGGAAAGTGGCGAGCTAGGGTTTGTCCAGGGGCTCGGGGATGGCCATATACACCGCGGAGGCACGGTGGATGGGCGATGCATGGCGATCTAGGGCGTCGACGTGGCACGCGTGGCCAGCGCACCCCCGGTGAGCAGTAGGTTGACGATGTTTGCGGGGTGGGCTGGGCCGCGACTATTCATTTAAGGCCCAGTTGCACAATAATTGATTTCCTTTTCTTCTTTTCTATTTTCTTCTGTTACTTTTATTCCTTTATGTTTTACATTTTAATTCCATACTAAATGAATTTACTTTACTATGAAATTTGGCCCACGGGCATTGATTTGAGCTAGCCTAACAAGTCTTAATTTATTTTGAAATGCATTTGTAATTGTTTAAATTCAATTGGCTCAAATTAATGTTGCTTGCTCTGTTTTAAATAGGTTAGGGGCATTTTAACAATTCCATTTTGGTTGGTTTCTTCATGACAATTACTTAGTGACCTTTTGCAACCCAACAGATATTTTTGTGTTATTGTTTGAAGAAATAATAATTTGACTTCGGTTTTTATCAAGTGGCAATTTGGCTTAGTAAAACATGATGACATGGCATCATTAGGGTGAGATCATCGTAGCTTAATTATAGGGGCGTTACAAGTATACATTCATGTGAAACATGTCTGCTACCTCATTACGGACCTTTGTGCATTCTCGGGTGTGAATGAAACAAGTATATGTCGACCACGATGTCTAAACTAACGCCTGACATGTCAGTGTCCGACTTACCAAAAATTCTTAGGACCATGTTGGATACTTAGTGCCAAACTATCCGACATGTCGGAATGGCCGATGTTCCTACGGGGAATGAAGGTGGACACGAACCCGTATATCTTTCCCAACCTCTTCATAACTAGACTATATATACCGTTCCACCTCATATCTAGAGCTTAACAAGCTCGAAACCAAAACCTTGAGAGCAGAGCTGGCCAACAGGCTAGGATAGCTGGGTCGGCTCGGTAGCATGCCTAGACGGCACATCATGTGCTAAACGGGTCATGCCCGGCAAGCGACACGTCAGGGGCCGTCCCTAGGCCTAGAGGCTGGGCACGCGGGCCGCCACAACACAACCCATTTATTTATTCAATTTTTATTTAGGTTTATATATATATATATATATATATATATATATATATAGGTCTAAAGAACAGCCAAATAGGCCAAATCTGGCCCAAAAACAGCCTAACAGGCCTGGCGTGCCTGGCAGGCCGACGGCCCGCCAGCATAGTACCTAGGTCATGCCTAGGCTGGAGGTTGCGGGACACGGGCCGACACGGTACGACCCAACTATTAAATGTGCCATGGCAGGTCGTGTCATGCTGGCCCGACCCATTTGGCCAGCTCTGCTTGCGAGAGCTTTGCTGAATCTATCATCCATTGGGGACTTCCACCTACTGGGTGAAGACGCCATATATGGCTTGATTTTTTATTTAAAAACATCCATTTCTACAAGAAAATGTAAAAAAGAAGATTTGTATTTTTGTAGCATTTATTAAACGTTGCGGGCAAATCAAAATGATAATCTCAAAAATACCTAGGAATATCTGGTTTAAACACGAGTAAAAAGGAGTGCAAACCCACTCATCAATGGTGGTGCTTCTTCTTCTCTTATGTATTCCAGGCTTCGATCCTCCTTGAGCACACCCGACTTGGCATAGTCAATGGAACTCTGACGTCAATTCCTGCCATCTTCTTCGGCCGACGAGGTTAGGGTTTTTCATCATGCATATATGACGACATGAGTGTAAGTTGCTTCGGACCTATTCAAGTGTTCAACGCCCTCAAAAAAAGTGTTCAACGAAGACGACTGCGGCTCCAGGGCGCTGATCCTTATGGGCACGTGCACGAAGACTTCACGGCTGTCGTAGGGGAGCGGCAATATTGGTGCACCAGTGGCTAGTTTTGGAGGTGATAATGGTCGTTCGGTGGCCCGCGAACCTCAATGTAATTTATGTTGTTTGAGGTGCGTGTTTACTTCTGTAAACTTTAATAATAAATTCAAATCCTTTTCACAAAAATAAAATAAAATAAAACATTGATCAAGCACTGAAACGTAAGTTGTTTTGTTTTTAATATTTTTTTGTTCAGTGGGCATATGATCATATTTTTGCACCAATTTTTGCAATCATACTTGACACAAGTCATGCTTGATTCTAAAAGATTCATAGACTGAAATCACTAATTAAGGAGTACTCCTTGCGGAGATCACTCCAACTTCCCCAGGTTGCGACAAGTGGCGCGCTGCATGTGCGCCACTTGTCGCAACCTGGGAGTTTTCCTTTTTTTCGTAGATCCGTTTATTCAAAATGTTTTATCTCTTAAACCGTGCGTCCAAATCTTGAACCACTTTCGCCATTGGATTCCTCGCGTCGAGATCTTCAAAACTAGATCTCATGTTGGTAGGTTTTGACGAACTTTTTTTTCACGAAAAAATCGGACGAAAAAAACCGACGAAAAAACCGAACCGAAACACGGGTTTTTTTCCTTTCCGAAAGAGGCACGCCCGTGCCTATGACGAAATCACAACCGTGCCTCTCACGAAAGAAAAAAAAACGGAAAACGCGTTTTTTCCTTTTTCGAAAGAGGCACGCCCGTGCCTCTCGCGAAGCATAACCGTGCCTCTGGCGAAAGCAAAACCGTGCCTCTCGCGAAAGAAAAAAACAGAAAATGCGTTTTTTCCCTTTCCGAAAGAGGCACGCCCGTGCCTCTCGCAAAAGCACAACCGTGCCTCTGGAGGAAGCAAAACCATGCCTCTCGCGAAAAAAAAACAGAAAATGTGTTTTTTTTCCTTTCCAAAAGTGGCACGCCCGTGACTCTCGCAAAAGCACAACCATGTCTCTGGCGGAAGCAAAACCGTGCCTCTCGTGAAAGAAAAAAATAACAGAAAACACGTTATTTTCCCTTTCCGAAAGAGGCACGCCCGTGCCTCTTCGCGAAAGCACAACCGTGCCTCTCGCGAAAACAAAATCGTGCGCGAAAAAAATGCATTTTTGTGCGAAAAAAAAGATATTTTTTTTTTGGAAAAAAAATTTGGTCGAAAAGCTAGGGAAGACCGGTAAAAAACCAAAACGTCAAAAAAACCAAAAAAAACTTTTAAAAAGCCGAAAACGCGTGCGTAAAAATAAAAAAATAACATCCAGAGGGAGCGCACAGAGCGCGACACGTGGCGAACGACTGTGAGCGAGCGCGCCAAGTGGCGCTGATCGTTGCGAGGCTCCCTAAGGAGCACTCGTTAATTAGTTGCTCCCTTCATAGACGTTGGCAAGACAAAGCGGTGGTGATGGAAGCGGCCATGTCTTTATAGCGAGACACAAGCTCGTCTCACCTGAGGCGTTGTTACTAATGGGTCGGCCCAAATAGTTTCCTGAAGGTTACTCTATTTTTCTTTTCTGTTTTTCACTTCGTTTTTTTTCATGTTTTCGTAAACATTCTAAATACACATATTACAAAACTTAAATTCACTTAACAACATTTCAAAAATGTAAACGTGGTGCAAAACACTTTGTTAGAGTAGTTTTTTTCTAAATGTCGATAGAACATTAAAAAAATGTTCACTTATTTCAAAAGAATATATGTAGCACCTAAAAGATATACAATGCAAAAATATATTAGTGTAAGTCAAAAGATATCATTCATTGTATGTTGGAATAAAATAATTGCATAGATTTCAAAAATATGTTAATGAAATTTTTAATAATGTTTATACAGTATAATACTATTTGTGTAGTTTAAAAAAATGTTCTGTGCCAATCAGAATTTTTTTAATGTGTATTTGAAATTTCTTAACACGTATTCCAAAAATATTCAACTAAAAAATAGTAATCATGTATTTGCAAAATTTTAACATGTATATAAATAATATTTCAGAAGTATATGAACAATATAAAATGTGTATTCAAAAAATAGCCTTCAACACATATTTTTTAATAGAAGTTCATCATATATTCAAAAAAAATTAAGAGTGTAAATGAAAATATTCCTAATGTATACAAAAAAATGTACATTGTGTATGAAAAAAAGTAGCCATGTGTTGAAAAAAACAAAAAAAACCTTTGAAAACTGCTGAAAGGCAAAGAAAGAAACGAAGAAACCTGAAAAAGGAGAACACCCAATAAAACCTCAAGCAAAATGGTAAAGAAAACCACCGAGAAAAATATCACACCTTGGCTGCAGCACTTGGCAGGCCTAATAGCGCACCGACAAAGGTGAGAACGAGTTAAATCTCATTACAGGCGAGAAAAAGCTCTGGCGCGATGTGATAAAGAGCGGCGCTGCTATATATCGCGCACGTGACCCCAGACGTCGTGTAGCGCGGCTATATCTTGTTTATAGCGAGGCAGCCTTCCAGCTCGCTGAAACGCGTCGGTGCCGCGCGACCGTATGGGCCGGCCCAGTGCATGGGAGGCCACTGCCTTGTTTTTGTCTTTTTATGTTTTTGTTTCATTTTTTCTTTCTTTTATACTTCCAAAACATTTAAAAAAATATATTGAATTTTTTTTACGTAAAACACTTCAAATAAAATTTTAACTAAGTATTTGAAAAATGTTTAATGTACATAGAGAAAATGTTTCTCATGTATACGATAAATTTATACAAAAAATATATATTAGGTGTGAGATAAATGATCCTGCATTAAGAAAATGGTAATCCAAGCATTTGATAAAAAATGTTGAACAGGTTTTTGAAAAATGTTAATCAAGCATTTGAAAAAAGTTGAATGTGCATAGAAAAATGTTGATCATGTTTTAAAAGTATGTAGTTGAAAAATGTTAATCAAGCAATTGAAAAATGTTAAATGTGTATATAAAAAATGTTAACCATGTATTGATAAAATGTTAAACTTGCATTTGGAAATTTTTAATTAATCATTTGAAAAAACAATCATAGAAATTATGAAGTTGTATTTGGAAAATGTTAATCAAGCATTTAAAAAAAATTGAATACAAAAAAATGTTAACCATGTATTGGAAAAATGTTAAAATTTTATTTCAAAAAATGTTAATCAATGGTTTAATAAAAATTATAATGTGTACAGAAGGAATGTTCACCATATATTCGAAAGATGTTATTACAATATTTGAAAATGTTAAATTTATGTAGAAAAAATGTTGGTCGTGTATTCAATAAATGTTAAACTTGTATTTGGAAAAAAATAAAAGTGTATTTTCAAAATGTATTAGAGATATACCAAAAATGTGCATGAAAAACAAAACCTAAGAGAAAACACACAAAAATAACAACGAAAAACAAGAAGAAATAAATAAACAAAACCGAAGAAGAAATAAAGGAAAAAGGGAAGAAAATGAATAAAACTAGTGAGAAGCGAAAAAAGAAACAAAAAAAGGAAAAAAAGAAAATAATGAAACAATAAAATAGAGTAAGAAACAAAGAAAACCCATGTAAAATAAGAAAACGTAAAAAACAATGGAAAGCCATTTTTTTTCTTTAACAATATTGCAACTGACTTTTTTTTTGAGTGGTAAACCAGACTATATTGATTATTGTTTCGGTTTACAGGGATAACAAAGGGATCATGGGGTACCTCCAGCCACACGTGGCGCCCTTGGACTAAAGAAGTAGAAAACTTTGCTAAATTGTGAGCATCAATATTTCCTTTTCGACCTTCAAAGATGAAGTCACATCGATCAAAAAGTCTTGATTGGGCTTGGATCTCCTTGATGATGTTGTTGTATCTTCCTTCTGACCCCATTTTGATTTCCTCCACAACTGTCTTGCAGTCACACGCAACAACGATACGGTGTGCATAAAGATCCTGAGCTAGAGCTAGAGCTTCTCGGCAAGCCAAAGCCTCCAACATTGGAGGATCATTTATTTCATCATAGACCATTGATGAAGATCCGAGAAAAAGTCCCTCATGGTTCCTTCCGATGGTAGCAGCTGCCCCTCTTCTCCCGTTTCTTGAGACTCCCCCATCTACTTGAATTTTAACAATTCCAACTTCAGGCGCCCTCCATCCTTGCCCAGCAGCCGGTCTCGCACTTGTTTGTTGTTCACCATTTGGTGTCGGCGTCCCAGCCCTGATGGTTGCCAGTTCCGCGATAAATCTCTTGACAAAGGAATGAGTCGCATGTGGGATTTGCAAGTCTCCCTCATGGATAGCCCTACGCCGTGCCCACCATATTGCCCACAGGGTCACCATCATTGTCACCAAACTATCTTGGGGTAGATGTTCGAAAGCTGAGAAAAGCCACACCCATGCATTTGGCTCCTCCGTCGACTGTAAGAAGTCAAGTATGTTTTCATCTACCAACGCCCAAACACACCTTGCAACTGAACATTCAACCAGGGAGTGTCGCCATGAATCTATCATCCCGCAAAGCTGGCACTTGTCATCATCCGCCATTCTTCTATCGTGCCTCACGTCCTCTGTTGGAATCGATAGCTTGGACAACCTCCACATGAAATGTCGAATTTTTCCCGGAACTTGAACAGACCACAAAATCTCCCACGATTTTCCTTCCGCTTCAATATCAGAAGATCCCGCTCTTCCTTCTAACCAGTCCTCCCTTCTACGTTTGGTGTCAACGAGCATTCGGTATGCAGATCTTACCGAAAATAGACCGTTTCTTTCAAAGTTCCATGTCCAGTGGTCATCCATCTGCCTGGTGCAAACCGGAATAGATAAGATTGCCAGTGTGTCCGCGGCGATAAAATTTGCATCCAAAGCATCTCTATTCCACGCTGCGTTATGTGCATCAATCAACTCACTTACAAAAATAGGAGGGTTGGCCGAGAGACAAGCAAACGGTCTCATAGAAGCGATCCTTGGTATCCAGTTATCCGCCCAAATTCTGGTTGTTGTACCGTCTCCGATTCTCCTGATGATCCCCTGCTTAAGGACATCTCTCCCCTCCAAAATCGCCCGCCATACCTGCGATGGACGGTTGCCTAGCTCAGCATCTAGGATTGTATTATGAGGGTAGTACACTGCCTTCAAAATTCTCGCGCACAAAGACTCTGGTTGCTGCAGAAGTTTCCAGGACTGTCTTGCCAGGAGAGCTAGGTTGAAAAGCTCAAAATCACGAAAACCTAGCCCTCCCATAAATTTTGGCTGAGTCATGGCCTTCCATGAAACCCAAGCTGGTTTCCTTTTGCCCTCTTTGCTGCCCCACCAAAATTGTCTTATCAATTTATTTAAATGTTCGCAAAGCCCTATTGGTAATTTGAAGCATGACATTGAGAAGACTGGCACTGCTTATGCCACTGATTTCACCAAAGCTTCCTTTCCTTGAGATGATAAGCACTTTTCCATCCAGCCCTTCACCTTACTCCATAGTCTATCTTTCAGGTACTTAAAAGCCACGTTCTTTGATGTACCTATATCAGAAGGCATCCCTAGATACTTTTCATTCAAAGATTCATTAGGAACATTAAGGATGTTTTTGATCTCATCTTTGATAGTGGTTGGGCATCCCTTGCTGAAAAAGATAGAAGGCTTTGATGTGTTAATTCTCTGACCTGAAGCCTGGCAATAGTTCTCCAACAGGTTTGACACCTCGTTTGCCCCTCCTCTAGTTGCTTTAAAGAACAGCAGGCTATCATCCGCGAACAATAAGTGATTAACAGGTGGTGCCGAGGGCGCCACTTGTATCCCACCCAGTTGAGATGACTGACTTAAATTTTTCAATAGGCCTGAAAGGCCCTCCGCTGCCAATAAGAACAGGTAAGGGGATATAGGATCTCCCTGACGAATACTTCTGCTAGGTCTGAATTCTTCCAACTTCTTTCCATTGAATAAGACCGAATATGAAACTGAAGTTACCATGTTCATGACAATATCAACCCATCTCTGAGAGAATCCCAGTTTCATCATTATTGCTCTTAAGTAATCCCATTCCAATCTATCATATGCTTTCATCATATCCAATTTCAGAGCGCAATGTCTGTGCTTAATTGCTTTCTTACGCTTCATAAAATGCAGGCACTCATAGGCTACAATAATATTATCTGTGATCAAGCGGCCTGGCACAAAGGCCGACTGTTCTGCTGAGATTATCTCTGGGAGCACTGACTTCAGCCGATTGGCGATAACTTTGGAAGCTATCTTATAAAGTACATTACATAAACTTATCGGTCGAAACTGGGACAAGAGGGAAGGGTTTTTTACCTTCGGTATCAAGACCAGATAAGTTTGATTGATGCCTTCCGCACTCTCCTTCCCTTCAACGATCGCCAGGACGGCCCTAGTATTTTCTTGCCCACAAGCACGCCAATGTTTTTGAAAAAAATGCGCCGGGAAACCGTCCAGACCTGGCGCTTTCGTAGGAAACATTTGGTATAGAGCTGTTTTAACCTCCTTTTCTGTATACACCGCATCCAAATGTGCCCGCATATCATTTGTGACCTTCACCGGAACCGAGTCCAAAACTTCTTGCATATTGTTACACCCCTCGGAAGTATATAGTTCCTTGTAAAACTCGGTTGTCAACACTTCCAGCTCCTCCACATCTTCCGTAAGCTGTCCATCCGGCCTTGTCAGCGACGAGATTTTGTTCTTTCTCCTCCTCATAGAAGCCCTTTGCTGGAAATATTTCGTGTTGCTATCTCCGTAAGTAAGCCAGTCAACTCGCGAGTGCTGTCTGCTTAGAATCTCTTCCCTGTGGTATAGCTCGAAAAGCCTATCAGCTACCTTGATTTCAAGGTGACTTGGTTCAGACCGTCCTGGGACGTTTTTAGCGTTTCAAGTTCTCTCATGAGTTGTTTGATCTCACGCTTAACATTCCCGAACGTGTGCCTGTCCCAACTGTGTAAGTTCTCGCTTAGATCAGCCAACTTGTCCCTGACTTCAACTGCCGAAAACCCCTCTGGCTTTCCTTTCCACGTTGTTTCTATAAAGGGGTATAGCTCTGGGTGTCTTTCCCACATAACTTCATACTTGAAACTCGACGCCTTCTTCCTGTTATCCTCCTCCTCTGACAATTTGAGCACGATAGGCCCGTGATCTGAACATGCAGCCGTCTCGTTCCTGACTTCAGCAAAAGGAAAGGAGGCGCTCCATGTTGTATCTGCGATTGCCCGGTCAAGCCGGACCCTTGTATAAGTCCCTCCCGCAACTCTTTTCTCAAAAGTCCACCATCGCCCTTTGTGACCCAAATCCAGCAGACCACAAATATCTAGGGCGTCCCTAAACCCATCCATCTGGCCTTGTCCTCTCAGATTTACTCCCTCATGTTCTGCCTGTGTAAGAACTTCATTGAAATCACCAAGCGCTACCCAAGGTAGCGGTGAAGCTACTGACATGGTACAGAGAGTCTCCCATGTTTTGTACCTTTCCGACACCTGTGCTTCTCCATACACGCACGTTAACCTCCAAGGAGAGGGTCCAAGATCTGATATGTTAGTGTCTATATGATACTTCGAGTAGCCCATAACTTCTAATTTTATTGCATCATTCCAGAAAATTACAAGACCACCACTCTGCCCCGAGCTACTAACTGCAAAAGATCTATCAAAACCAAATGATTAAGCTAAAATGTCGACACATGCACTCGGCAATTGAGTTTCTACTAGACATAGCACGGCCAGGGCAACTTTAGCCGTGAGAACACGGACTTCACGAACTGTCGGGGGGTTGCCCAAACCGTGGTAGTTCCAGCACAAAATACTCATTGGTTTCGGCAGCCCTCCTCGAGGGAGGCCGCCTCCGACATTAGCTCGTCGCGTTGAGCATCTCATGTATCCCCCTACTTTCTTCTCTTCACTATCGGCACCTTGCCCGGAGTTTTCTGACCGCCATCATCGCCTGTTGAAGTTGAGCCCCCCTCCAACATGAGAACTGTATCCGCCACCTTGCCTGCTAGATTAGGGACTGGTTGTCCTCTAACATTCATCGTTCCGTCGGACGAAACCAGCCTCTTGCGAATGTTCCTCCCTCCGGCTCCCAAGTTTTCCATCTGATAATTTACGTTCTCTCCCTCCTCATAGCCTCTTCCTGTGTTGTTTCTGCCTCCCGCTCCATCGCCTCTTCCCTGTCTGCCTCCTCTCTCTCCCCTTCCACCTGCTCTCCCTCTGGCAGAGCCTCTTCCTCCCCCATCCTGATCTGGTTGAGCTCCAGGGTTTGGCTCCGGAGCCCAAAGCAGCCAGTCGCCCCATTCATATGTCCTGGGATCATGCACTCCATCCCCGCACTCTTCTGCTATATGCCCCATCAGGCCACAACAATAGCAGAAATCAGGGAGTTTTTCATATGCCACTGGGTATCTCTTGCTCTCCCTCAGAGTTATTGGCACAAAACGAACAAGGGGCTCATTAACATCCAGATACACCCTCAACCTTAAAGAATTATTAGGGTTTATTACTCCCTCATTCACCATGACTGTAAAGGGTGGCCCTCCTACCTTGGCTGCAACCTTCTCTGCTAGGGCCTTCTTTGCTGTCAGACCGGGCGGCAAGCCTTTGATTCTAGCCCACACCGGGATCTTATTTAGTTTGTACTGAGATACATCAGAGAAACCGTCGTACTCTTGAATAACTACCGGCGCCTTGCGGAACAGCCAAGGCCCTCCGTCCATGATCCTCTTCCAATCACCAAGGCAATGACACTAGACCAGGAACAAGTTGGGTCCTTTGATATTAAAAGTGACACCTTTCGTAGCGGCCCAAGCATTACGCATCTGGTTTAGTAGCGCCGAGTGCCCAAAAGTACGTGTTGTATGAACCCTAAATATCCCCAACCAGCGCACCTCTCTGATGAGATCATCCACTTCACCAGAAAAATCAAGATCTTTCGTCTCCTTCCCGTGTAGATTCATCCCCGCAAACTGGTCCTCCAGATCTTCATCAGCCCCGTCGTACCCAACATCTTCCTCATCTTCATCCAAGTTCTGCTCATCCTCCTCCCTCTCACTATCCTCTCCTTCTTCCACCCCAGTCAGATCCACGTCCCGGCTACCAGGTAGATCCTCCGAACGTGACCCCTCCTTCCTCTCCTCGTCTTCAGCCGCCGCCAGATTTGGTGGTGGTTTATCCATGCAAACCGCCGGAGAAACTCCAGCAGGTGTAGGTAGACTCCCCTTGGCCGGCGCACCGGCCATCAGGCAGGTTTTACGTGGACTCCGGCGGTAGATCGCCGGAGGAAAAGGTGGAACCCTAGCGTCGCACCCTAGGGGAAAAGATCAAGTATGCAACTGACTAATCTAACATGAACCCGACAGTGGCCCAGTGGCTAGCCGCCCTGCGCTGCAACCTGGATCTCGGGTTTGACTCCTGTGCGACCCATTTTATTTCTAATATATTGCCTTTAACTGTTCGCAAATGGACATATCACACCTTGGACGTTTCAGGCGATATCGAAGGAAGCTTTGCTATAAGCGTGATATAGCCTTTGCGTTTAACTCGGGTCCTCGCATTGCTTGCTTGCTGGCTCGCCTCGCTCTCGCTACATGGCCTTGGCCAAGCCTGCCACAGCAGTCCTTTCTTTTCATTAAAGACATTATGCAAATAGTTAAAGGAAATAGATAGAAAAAAGAAAACATTGTTCAAGGACCACATGTCGTCCTTTCTTTTTGTTTTTCCATAGTGTTTATTTAATTTTTATCGCTTTATTTTAAATTTTGGAAAATGTTCATAAATCCGAAGTAAATTTTGTGAGTTTGACAAAACTGTTCGACAATTCAAAAAAAATTCAAGAATTAAAAGTATATTCACCAATTGAAAAATGTTTGTGAATTTGGAAAAACAATATTTGAGAATTCAAAAAATGTTCATGAGTTCAAAAATATTTGGGGATTCTAAAAATGTTTGTGAATTAAAAAAAATATCCATGTATTAACAAATGTTCACGTATTCAAAAACCATTTATGAATTCAAAAAAATGTTCATGAATGGAAAAGTTGTCCACAAACTGCAAAAATGTTCATGAGTTGAAAATTGTTCACAAATTTCGAAAAGTTTTAGAAATTTTAAAAAGAAATAGAATGGAAAAAAACCAACAGAAAACTAAAACAAAATTAGGAATACACTACAAGAAAAAGAAAAAAGTGGCTGAAACCTTCCCAAAACCACCGCGAGGGTTCCTAAAACAAATTTCGAACCTCCAGTCGCTTCGTGGAAGGTTCTAAACCGGATCCCCAGTCCGCAATCGCTTCCCAAATACGCTCCAAAATTCAAAACCACTCTCGATTGATTCACTACTGGCCAATGGGCCAGCCCACGATGATGGGGAATGAAGCATGAAAATCAAAAAAATCCTACGAAACACCAAAGATCTAATCTAGGAGATGCAAAGCGACGAGGGGGAGTGTGTCTATGTATCCTTGTAGACCGAAAGTGTTAACGTCATAACGCGGCTGATGTAGTCGTTCTCGTCACGATCCAATCCGACTTAGTGCCAAACAGACGGCACCTCCCGAGTTTAGCACATGTACGGCTCGGTGCCGTCCTCTCCTTCTTGATCCAGCAAGCGAGGGAGAGGAGGTAGATGGGATCTGAACCAACACGGCGGCGTGGTGGTCGTGGCAGCAGAATTCCGGCAGGGCTTCGCCAAGCACTGACGGAACATGGAGGAGGAGTAACAGGAGGGAGAAGGAGCGAGCATAGAAGGGCTACCTACCCCCTGCGCCTCCCTCCTAAGGCAGGGGGCGACAGCCAAGGGGGGAGGAGTGCCCTCCAAGCCAAGTGGAGGCCCTTCCCCTTAGGTCTCCCCTCCCCATGCGCATGGGCCTTGTAGGGGCTGGTTCCCCTGGCCCATTAAGGCTAGGGCGCCCCCCTCTATAGCCCATGCTACTGTATGGGACATGGTGGAACCTTCCGAGGACTTCCAGACCACTCCAGAATGCTCTGGAACCTTCCGATGGCTTCCTGGTACAATGCCAAAAAATTGAACTTTTCCCCGGAACCCCGACAACAACTTTCCATATATAAATCTTTACTTCCGGACCACTCCGGAGCTCCTCGTGATGTACCAGATCCCATCCAGGACTCCCAACAACCTTCGTACTTTCCTCTATTAATACTACCCTAGCGCTACCGAATGTTAGGCGTGCGACCCTACGGGTTCGAGAATCATGCAGACATGACCGAGACTCCTCTCCGGTTAATAACCAATAGCGTGACCTGGATGCCAATATTGATTGCTACATGTTCAATGAAGATATTTATTGGTTGAACCACGATGTCAAGGATACAGTCAATCATGTATGCAATTTCCTTTGTCCGGTGATATGTTACTTGCCCGAGATTCGATCGTCGGTATCTCCATACCTAGTTCAATCTCGTTACCCGCAAGTCTCTTTACTCATTCTGTAATACAAGATCCCGTGACTAAAATCATTAGTCACATGAAGCTTCTTATGATGTTTTATTACCGAGAGGGCCCACAGATATCTCTTTGTCATGCGAAGTGACAAATCCCAGTCTCGATCGACGCAACCCAACAGTCACCTTCGAAGATACCTGTAGAGCACCTTTATGATCACCCAGTTACAAAGTGACATTTGATAGCACACAAGGCATTCCTCCAGTATCCGGGAGTGGCATGATCTCATGGTCTAAGGAACTGATACTTGACATGAAGAAAGTTTTAGCAAATAACTAAACGATCTGATGCTAAGCTTACGGTTGGGTCTGTCCATCACATCATTCTCCTAATGATGTGATCCCGTTATCAAATGACAACTCATGTCCATGGTACCCACGCTGGAACAAGCTTAGAGACCATGGACATGTTCTGGTCTATGGCGTACCATAATCGCCATTTATCTTTCTTTCTTTGTTGGGATCTATGTGATGCTTGTCTGCTTTGTGGGTCGGTGTAGGTCATTGTGTGGCCTACTTACTATGCTTTTACTTTTGGTTTGTAATGAATCAGACAAGATTTAAGGAGTGGAAAGTTCTATGTTGGAATGTTCGAGGCCTCAATTCTGAAGCGCGTCAGCTTGCAGTAAGGCAAAAGATCGATGAAAGTGGTTGTTCTATTGTTTGTCTTCAGGAAACTAAATGCATGCAAATGGATCAGCGTGTCATTAGGAAGTTCTGCCCGAGGCGTTTTGATAATTTTGTTTATGTTCCCTACGCTGGTGCGTCTGCTGGGATGGTGGTCATTTGGAATTCATCCTTTTTCATAGGTTCTTTAATTCAGTCAAAATCCTATGGGATAATTGTGGAGTTTAAATCCAAACATACTTCTGAAACATGGTCTTTAGTCTCTGTTTATGGCCCATGTCAAGGCCCTGCCCGTGATGAATTTGTTCAGTGGTTATATAATCTTGATATTCAGTTTGGTGAAAATTGGTTGCTTTTGGGTGATTTCAATTTCATGCGATCGCTTGAGAACCGCAATCTTCTAGGAGGTGATGTTGACGATATCTTCTTGTTTAATGAAATAATTGGTCATTTGGGTCTTGTTGAGCTGCCAATCAAGGGTCGCCAATATACTCGGTCGAATATGCAATCTTTACCGCTTCTAGAGCAGATTGATTGGTTTTTCACGTCGGTTGCTTGGACATCGGACCACCCCAACATGATGGTTTTGCCTCTTGCGCGCACTGCCTCCAACCATGTTCCGTGTGTGGTCTCGATTGCCACTTGTATCCCCAAGGCAAAGGTTTTCCGATTTGAAAAATATTGGGTTGATTTGCCCGGTTTTGCTGACTGTGTTTCTGAGGTTTGGAATAGGCCAGTGGAAAAAATGTCAATTGCATTAACAATTTCGGCTAAGTTTAAGTCCCTCCGATATGCCCTCAAGAAATGGCATTTAAATCTGTCCACAGTCAAAGCTCTAATTGCTGATTGTAATAAAGTGATTCTTTTCCTTGATAATCTTGAGGAAATTAGGCCTTTAAGTTGGCCAGAGTTCAATTTTCATAGAATTGTTAAATTGCACCTTGAGGATATTTTACATTGGCAATTTATCTACTGGAAGCAACATTGCACGATCAGAAACATCAAAGTTGGTGAGGAGAATTTAAAAAAATTTCATGCCATGGCTACGGAAAGATACCGTAAGAACACTATCTCCTCGATCAAGTCTGTGGAGGGTGACATGGTCACGGATCACCAACAGTTGGCAGGGATGTTCTGGGCTGATTTTAATCAACGTATGGGCCAATCAAAAGTCATTCAAATGGGTTTTGATCTAGACACATTAATTACCCGGATTGATGGTCTAGAGGAGTTGTCTTTACCGTTCACGGACTCTGCGGTGGATGTGGTAATTAAGAATATGCCTACTGATCGCGCTCCGGGACCAGACGGGTTTACTGGCCTCTTCTTAAAGAAATGTTGGTCTATTTTGAAGGAGGACTTTATGAAACTTGTGCAGGAATTCTATGAGGGGAAATGTAATTTGGAGTGTCTCAACACATCTCTTATCACCCTCATTCCGAAGAAGCTTAGCCCAGAATATGTTGGTGATTTCCGGCCAATATCTTTGACTAATACATGTTTAAAGTTCTTAACCAAGCTTTTGGAAAATCGTCTTCAGGGTGTGATCTTGAAATGTATCCACCACAACCAATATGGTTTTCTACGGTGTCGATCCATTCAAGACTGTCTGGCGTGGTGTTTTGAGTACATCCACCAATGCAAAGCTTCCAAGAGGCCTATCATTCTTCTTAAGCTTGACTTCACAAAGGCTTTCGACACCATCGAGCATGATCTGATTCTTAGGATTTTGAAATGTAAGGGATTTGATGACCGTTGGACAAGTTGGATTGAGAGCATTTTGTCCACGGGCTCCTCTTCGGTTCTTTTGAATGGAGTGCCTGGTAATCATTTTGTCTGTCGTTTGGGTGTTCGTCAAGGAGATCCGCTATCTCCTTTGCTCTTTGTGATCGCGGTGGACTTACTCCAATCAGTTGTAAATGAGATGTGCTCAAGGAATATTCTCACCTTGCCAATCCCAACTACCTCGATGGACTATCCGATCATTCAGTATGCGGATGATACCCTCATTGTTCTTCCAGCTATTGACAGCCAGCTCATTGCTTTCAAAGAAATGCTTGAAGTATTTGCCAAATCAACCGGTCTAAGGGTAAATTTCAGTAAGTCCTCTTTGATTCCCATCAATATGAGTGATGACGAGGGCAAGCGTGTTGCCTGCTTGCTTGGGTGTGATGTTGGTTCCATGCCTTTCACTTATCTGGGCTTACCAATGGGTACATCCCAGCCAACAATCTATGATCTGATGCCTTTGGTGGGTCGTATTGAGAGACGATTATCTGCGTCTTCTTGTCTGTTGAATCAAGGAAGCTGGCTTCAACTCTTGCAATCTGTTCTTAGTTCTATGCCAATATATTTCTTGTGCACTCTTTCGCTACCGCAGGGTATCTTGAAGCAGATTGAGCGGATTATGCGGCAATGCTTGTGGAGAGGGAACACGGATACGCCCCGGCAATCATTGGCGGCTTGGGACTTGGTATGTCGTCCTAAATCATTTGGTGGTCTGGGAGTTCTGGACTTGAGCATTCAAAATGATGCCTTGCTGATCAAGCATCTCTTTAAGTTCTTTAATAAGATGGATGTGCCATGGGTATCTCTTATTTGGGACACTTATTATGCCTCTGCGCCCCCCAAGTCACTCAAAGCTGCGGTTCTTTCTGGTGGAGGGACGTATTCAGTTATATGATAAGTTTTGCAAGTTGGCTGTTCCACTCGTTCGTACGGGGGATACGGTGATCTTTTGGCTTGACCGTTGGCAACTGGGCAATAATATGGTTATCATGCAACATCAGTTTCCGAGCCTTCACTCTTTTGTGATCGATGACTCTCTTACAGTCAAGGATATGATGGAGCTATCATACCTAACTGACAATCTACATCTGCCACTGTCTGCTGAGGCCTTTGAGGAGTTTAATCAACTTCAGGCGTTGCTTCCTTTAATTAATCTTGAGGACGGGGAAAAGGATGTCTGGAAATGGCCTTCCAAGTCTGGTGATTATCTGTCCAGGATTTATTACTTGTCATGCTTTTTAGATGCAGTGGTTGATCCCATATTCAGGTTGATCTGGAAATGTTCTTGTACTCTGAAGTTTAAGGTTTTTAGGTGGCTCCTTCTGATGGATCGCCTGAACACTAGGGACATGATGCAGCGGTGGCACTGGATTATCCAGGATGACACTTGTGTTCTATATCACTTGGCTTCACATGAGGATAGAGCACATCTCTTCTTTGCTTGTAATTTTAGCCAGCGTGTCTGGAACTACCTGGGTATTTCTTGGAATCCTCAACCTAACTAGACCACTTATGAGTTGTCTTCTGATGCTAGGAGGGATTTTGGCCATCCTTTTTTCTCAGAGATAGTCTTCACTTCCACTTGGAATATTTGGACACAAAGAAATGGGAAGATCTTCAAGAATGAATCTCCTTCTTTCAGGGCATGGAGGAGAATTTTTTTGCATGACATCTCTCTTTTAGCTCATAGAATCAAATGTAAATAGAGGAATAGATTAATCTCTTGGATAGCTGCCTTACCCTAATCACTTCTTTTGTAAGTATTACTCTCTCCTCCCCTGTCTTAACTTTGTAACTTTGTATTACTTGGGCTTTGTGGTTTAATAAAAGACTGTGAGGCTGTTGCCTTGCAGTATATAGTCAAAAACTCATGTCCATGGTTGGGAAACCTTAACCATCATTGATCAACGAGCTAGTCTAGTAGAGACTTACTAGGGACACGGTGTAGTTTATGTATTCACACATGTATTTAAGTTTCCGGTCATTACAATTCTAGCATGAGTAATAAACATTTATCATGAATGGGAAATATGATAATAACTAATTTATTATTGCATCTAGGGCCTATTTCCAACAGTCTCCCACTTGCACTAGAGTTAATAATCTAGATTACATTGTAATATCTAACACCCATGGAGTCTTGGTGATGATCATGTTTTGCTCGTGGAAGAGGTTTAGTCAACAAGTCTGCCACATTCAGATTTGTATGTACATTGCAATGTTCTATGTCTCCATCCTTAATATAATTACAAATGGAGTTGAAGCAGCGCTTGATGTGCTTGGTCTTCTCGTGAAACCAGGTCTCCTTTGCTACGACAATTGCACCGGTGTTGTCACAAAAGATAGTCATTGGATCCAATGCACTAGGCACAACTCCTAGATCGGATATGAACTCCTTCATCCAGACTCCTTCATTCGCCGCTTCCGAAGTGGTTACGTATTCCGCTTCACACATAGATCCTGCTACGATGCTCTACTTGGAACTGCACCAACTGACTGCTCCACCATTCAAAATAAATACGTATCAGGTTTGTGACTGTTGGGGAACGTAGCATGCAATTTAAAAAAAATTCCTACGACCACGCAAGATCTATCTAGGAGATGCATAGCAACGAGAGGGGGAGAGTGTGTCTACATACCCTTGTAGACCAAAAGAGGAAGCGTTTGACAACGCGTTTGATGTAGTCGAACTTCTTCTAGCTCCGACCGATCAAGTACCGAACGTACAACACCTCCGAGTTTTGCACACGTTCAGCGTGATGACGTCCCTCGCTCTCTTGATCCAGCAAGGTGTCGAGGAAGTAGATGAGTTCCGTTAGCATGACGGCGTGGTGACGGTGATGGTGAAGTAATCCGCGCAGGGCTTCACCTAAGCACTACGAAGATATGATCGAGGGTGTAAACTATGGAGGGGGCGCCACACACGGCTAACAGTTGATGTTGTGTGTTGTAGGCGCACCCCTCCCCACATATATATAGGTTGGAGGGGAGGAGAGGCAGCCAAGGGAGCGCCCCAAGTAGGAGGAATCGTACTTGGGGTCCTCTCCCAATTCGGCCAAACCCCTCTCCTATTCCTATTCGGAGTAGGAAGGGAAGAGGGGGAAGGGGGAATCCTATTCCCTTTTTCCTTTCCTCCTCCCCTTTCCTTCTCCAATTTGGCCAGCCCATATGGGGGGGGGGGGTGCATAAGCCCCTTTGTGGATGGTGTGTTTTCCCTCTTGGCCCATAAGACCCATATCTTTTGCCGGGGGTGCCCGGAACCCCTTCCGGTGACCCGATAAGTACTCGGTGCTTCCCGAAACACTTCCGGTGTCCGAATACCATTGTACTATATATCAATCTTTACCTCTCGTCAATTTCAAGACTCCTCGTCATGTCCGTCATCTCATCTAGGACTCCAAACAACATTTGATCACCAAATCACATAACTTATATAATATAATATCGTCATCGAACGTTAAGCGTACGGACCCTACGGGTTCGAGAGCTATGTAGACATGCCCGAGACACCTCTCCGGTCAATAACCAATAGCGGAACCTGGATGCTCATATTGGATCCCACATATTCTACGAAGATCTTTATCAGTCAAACCGTTATGACAACATACATTATTCCCTTTGTCCATCGGTATGTTACTTGCCCGAGGTTCGATCGTCGGTATATTCTTACCTAGTTCAATCTCGTTACCGGCAAGTCTCTTTACTCGTTCCGTTATGCATCATCCTGCAACTAACTTATTAGTCACTTTGCTTGCAAGGCTTCTTATGTTCTGCATTACCGAGAGGGCCCAGAGATACCTCTCCAATACTCGAAGTGACAAATCCTAATCTCGATCTATGCCAACCCAACAAACACCTTCGGAGATACCTGTAGAGCATATTTATAATCACCCAGTTACGTTGTGACGTTTTATAGCACACAAGGCATTCCTCCAGTATCCGGGAGCTCATAGTCGAAGGAATATGTATTTGACATGAAGAAAGCAATAGCAATAAAATTGAACGATCATAATGCTAAGCTAACAAATGGTACTTTTCCATCACATCATTCTCCTAATGATGTGATCCCGTTTATCAAATGAAAACACATGTCTATCATTAGGAAACTTAACCATCTTTGATCAACGAGCTAGTCTAGTAGAGGCTTACTAGGGACACAATATTTTGTCTATGTATTCACACATGTATCAAGTTTTCGGTTAATACAATTCTAGCATGAATAATAAACATTTATCATGAAATAAGGAAATATAAAATAACAACTTTATTATTGCCTCTAGGGTATATTTCCTTCAGTGACTTCGAGTCATCCGGATCAGTGTCAAAGCTAGGATCGACGTAACCCTTTATGATGAGCTCTTTGTCACCTCCATAAACGAGAAACATGTCCTTAGTCCTCTTAGGTACTTGAGGATATTTTTGACTGTTGTCCAGTTATCCACTCCTGGATTACTTTGGTACCTCCCTGCCAGACTTATGGCAAGGCACACATCAAGTCTAATACACAGCCTTGCATACATTATAAAGCAATGGTTGAGGCATAGGGGATGACCTTCATCCTTTCTCTTTCTTCTGCCATGGTCGGGCTTTGAATCTGACTCAACTTCACACCTTGCAACACAGGTAAGAGCACCTTCCTCGACTAGTCCATTTTGAACTTCTTCAAGTTCTTGTCAAGGTATGTGTTTTGTGAAAGTCCTATCAATCGTCTCGATCTATCTCTATAGATCTTAATGCCCAATATATAAGCAGCTTCGCCTAGGTATTTCATTGAAATAACCCTTTATGCTTTCCAGAAATTCTATGTAATTTCCAGTCAATAATATGTTATCCACATAAAGTATTAGAAATGCTACAGAGCTCCCACTCACTTTCTTGTAAATACAAGCTTCTCCGTAAGTTTGTACTCCCTCCGTTCCTAAATGTAAGTCTTTGTAGAAATTCCACTGTAAACCACATACGGATGTATATAGATGCATTTTAAGTTTAAATTCATTCATTTTGCTCCGTATGTAGTCCACCTAGTGCAATCTCTACAAAGACTTATATTTAGGAATGGAGGGAGTATAAAACCAAAAGCCTTGATCACCTCGTAAAAGCGTAAATTTCAACTCCGAGATGCTTACACCAGTCCATAGATGGATCGCTGGAGCTTGCATACCTTGTTAGCATCCTTACGATCGACAAAACCTTTTGATTGCATCATATACAACTATTCCTTAAGGAAGCCATCAAAGAACGTTGTTTTGAAGTCCATCTTCCAGATTTCATAGTCGTATTATGCGACAATTGCTAACATAAGTCTAACAGACTTCAACATCGCTACGGGTGAGAAAGTCTCATCATAGTCAACTCCTTGAATTTTTCAAAAACCCTTTGCAACAAGTCAAGCTTTACAGACGGTGACATTACCATCTACGTTCGTCTTCTTCTTAAAGATCTACTTGTTCTCAATGGCCTGTCGGTCATCGGGTAAGTCTACCAAAGTTCACACTTGGTTCTCATACATGGATCCTATTTTGTATTTCATGGCCTCTAGCCATTTTTCGAAATTCGGGCTCATCATTGCTTCTTCACAGTTCGTAGGTTCATCGTTGTCTAACGACATGGCTTCCAGGACAATATTACCGTACCACTCTAATGTGGAACGTACCCTATTCGACCTAGGAAGTTCAGTAGTAACTTGATCCGAAGTTTCATGATCTTCATCATTAGCTTCCTCTCCGGCTGGTGTAGGCATCATGGGAACTTCTTTCTGTGATGTGCTACTCTCCAATTCGAGAGAAGGTATGATTACCTCATCAAGTTCTACTTTCCTCCCACTCACATCTTTTGAGAGAAACTCCTCTAGAAAGGGCCCATTCTTAGCAACAAAAATCTTGCCCTCGGATCTTTGATAGAAGGTATACCCAATGGTTTGTTTAAGGTATCCTATGAAGATGCACTTCTCTGCTTTGGGTTCGAGTTTATCAGGCTGAAGCCTCTTGACATAAGCGTCGCATCCCCAAACTTTAAGAAATGACAGAGGTTTCTTGCCAAACCATAACTCATACAGTGTCGTCTCAATGGATTTAGACGGTGCCCTATTTAAAGTGAATGTGGTTGTCTCTAATGCATAAACCCAAAATGATAGTGCCAAATCTGTAAGACACATCATAGAACACACCATATCCAATAAAGTACGATTATGACGTTCGGACACACCATTACACTGTGGTGTTCCAGGTGACGTGAGTTGTGAAACAATTCCACATTGTCTTAAATGCATACCAAAGTCGTCAATCAAATATTCACCTCCATGACCAGATCATAGAAACTTTATTTTCTTGTTACGTTGATTTTCCACTTCACTCTGAAATTCCTTGAACTTTTCAAATGTCTCAGACTTGTGTTTCATTAAGTAAATATAGACATAGCTACTCAAATTATCTGTGGAAGTAAGAAAATAACGATATCCACCACGTGCTTCAACACTCATCGGACCGCATACATCAGTATGTATTATTTCCAACAAGTCACTAGCCCGCTCCATCGATCCAGAAAACGGGGTTTTAGTCATCTTGACCATGAGACATGGTTCACATGTCTCAAATGATTCATAATCAAGTGATTCCAAAATTCCATCACCATGGAGTTTCTTCATGCACTTTACACCAATATGACCTAAGTGGCAATGCCACAAGTATGTGGTACTATCATCATTAACTTTGCATCTTTTGGCATCAATATTATGAACATATGTATCATTATGATCGAGATTCAACAAGAATAAACCATTCACAAGGGGTGTATGACCATAAAAGATATTATCCATATGAATAGAACAACCATTATTCTCCGACTCAAATGAATATCCGTCTCGCAATAAACAAGATCCAGATGTAATGTTGTAGGACCTTGAAGTATGTCTAGAGGGGGGGTGATTAGACTACTTGACCAATTAAAAACTTAACCTTTTCCCAATTTAGGCTTTGACAGATTTTAGCAATCTTTGGAAAAGTCAAGAAATCATCACAAATTCAAGCAAGCATGCAAAGAGTATATAGGCAGCGTAAATTAAAGCATGCAACTTGCAAGAATGTAAAGGGAAGGGTTTGGAGAATTCAAACGCAATTGGAGACATGGATGTTTTTGGCGTGGTTCCGATAGGTGGTGCTATCGTACATCTACATTGATGGAGACTTCAACCCATGAAGGGTAACGGTTGCGCGAGTCCACGGAGGGCTCCACCCATGAAGGGTCCACGAAGAAGCAACCTTGTCTATCCCACCATGGCCGTCGCCCACGAAGGACTTGCCTCACTAGCGGTAGATCTTCACGAAGTAGGCGATCTCCTTGCCCTTACAAACTCCTTGGTTCAACTCCACAATCTTGTCGGAGGCTCCCAAGTGACACCTAGCCAATCTAGGAGACACCACTCTCCAAGAAGTAACAAATGGTGCATTGATGATGAATTCCTTGCTCTTGTGCTTCAAATGATAGTCTCCCCAACACTCAACTCTCTCTCATAGGATTTGGATCTGGTGGAAAGAAGATTTGAGTGGAAAGCAACTTGGGGAAGGCTAGAGATCAAGATTCATATGGTAGGAATGGAATATCTTGGCCTCTACACATGAGTAGGTGGTTCTCTCTCAGAACTGGTAAGTTGGAAGTGTAGGTTTGTTCAGATGGCTCTCTCCACGAATGAAGAGGAGG
Organism: Triticum aestivum; assembly: GCF_018294505.1. Lineage (NCBI taxonomy): Eukaryota > Viridiplantae > Streptophyta > Magnoliopsida > Poales > Poaceae > Triticum > Triticum aestivum. The sequence goes on from NC_057813.1 coordinate 194,287,916, forward strand.
TGGAGGGGTATATATAGCCTCCACACAAAATCTAACCATTACACACAATTTACCAAACTCGGTGGGACCGAATCATCAAACTCGGTTGGACCGATTTAGTAAACCTAGTGACCGTTAGGGTTTTCGGTGGGACTGACATGCAAATCGGTAGGACCGACATGATTAGGGTTAGGGCATAACGTAATCTCGGTGAGACCGATTACACAAACTCGGTGAGACCGATTTTGGTAATTAGCTAACAAGAGAGTTCGTCAGGTAAACTCGGTGGGACCGGTTCGCTCTTTTTGGTGAGACCGAAATGTTACGGAAGGGAAACAGAGAGCTTACATTGCAATCTCGGTGGGACCGATCGCCTACTTCGGTTAGACCAAAACGTTATGAAGGGAAACAGAGAGATTACAATCCCATCTCGGTGTGACCGAGATCCCTATCGGTGAGACCGATTTGCCTAGGGTTTGTGGCAGTGGCTATGACATTTGAACTCGGTGGCGCAGGATAGAAAGAATCGGTATGACCGATTTTGACTTTGGGTTTAGGTCATATGTGGATGTGAGAAAGTAGTGGAGGGTTTTGGAGCATATCACTAAGCACATGAAGCAAGAGGCTCATTAAGCAACACCTCATCCCTCCTTGATAGTATTGGCTTTTCCTATAGACTCAATGTGATCTTGGATCACTAAAGTGTAAAATGTAGAGTCTTGAGCTTTTGAGCTTGAGCCAATCCTTTGTCCTTGATATTTTGAGGGATCCACTTTCATCATCCATGCCATGCCATTCATTGAGCTTTCCTGAAATAATAGTCTTGGAATAGCATTAGCTCAATGAGCTATATGTTGTTACGAATTACCAAAACCACCTAGGATAGTTGCACTTCCAATCTCCCCCTTTTTGGTAATTGATGACAACATATAGATCAAAGCTTCGACAAATGATAATAAGATTGAAAAAAACATCGTTGCTTTGAGAAGTATGTGTGTCACGCCCAATATGCGACCCTATCCAAAAGGAACTCGAAGGTCCCACCAAGGATAGACCCGCATATTGAAACGCTTTTGCAAGGTGGATATCATTACATCAACATTACATAATAGATGGGGATACATACAAAAGGCATACAATGCCACATGAATACAACATCATCATACATAAGATCAACATCCGACTACGGATGAAACACAAATAGAAACTCAAATGACATCCACCCTGCTAGCCCAGGCTGCCGACCTGGAACCTATCCCCTGATCTAAGAAGAAGTAGAAGAACTCAAGACAAGCAAGCATCGCTCTCGCATCATGATCATCGCATAACCTGTACCTGCAAATGTTGTTGTAGTAATCTGTGAGCCACGAGGACTCAGCAATCCCATTACCATGGGTATCAAGACTAGCAAAGCTTAACGGGTAAGGAAGGGGTAAAGTGGTGAGGCTGCAGCAGCAACTAAGCATATATGGTGGCTAACATACGCAAATAAGAGCGAGAAGAGAGCAAGCGGAATGGTCGTGAAGCTAGCAATGATCAAGAAGTGATCCTGAACTCCTACTTACGTCAAACATAACCCAAAACCGTGTTCACTTCCCGGACTCCGCCGAAAAGAGACCATCACGGCTACACACGCGGTTGATGCGTTTTAATTCGGATCTGGTGTCAAGTTATCTACAACCGGACATTAACAAATTCTCATCTGCCCATAACCGTGGGCACGACTTTCGAAAGTTTAAACCCTGCAGGGGTGTCCCAACTTAGCCCATGATAAGCTCTTGCGATCAACAAAGGATATACCTTCTCCCAGGAAGACCCGATCAGACTCAGAATCCCGGTTTACAAGACATTTCGACAAAGGTAAAACAAGACCAGCAAAGCCGCCCGGATGTGCCGACAAATCCCGATAGGAGCTGCACATATCTCGTTCTCAGGGCACACCGGATGAGCGAAGCGTATAGGAACCGACGTAACCCAAGTTGCCAAGGAATGGTCCCGCACGGTGCTCTAGTTTGGACCAACACTCGGAGGAGCACTGGCCCGGGGGGGGGGGAGGGGTTAAAATAAAGATGACCCTCGAGAGCGTGACTCCCAAGGGAAAAAGGGCTAGGTGAGGCAAATGGTAAAACCAAGGTTGGGCCTTGCTGGAGGAGTTTTATTCAAAGCGAACTGTCAAGGGGGTCCCATAAATCACCCAACCGCGTAAAGAACGCAAAATCCGGGAACATAACACCGGTATGACGGAAACTAGGGCGGCAAGAGTGGAACAAAACACCAGGCATAAGGCCGAGTCTCCCACCCTTTACCAAGTATATAGATGCATTAATTAAATAAGAGATATTGTGATATCCCAACATAAACCTGTCCGCCATGGAGCAATCTTCAACTTCACCTGCAACTAACAACGCTATAAGAGGGGCTGAGCAAAGCGGTAACATAGCCAAGCAACGGTTTGCTAGGAAGGGTGCAAAAAGTTAGAGGCTGACATGGCAATTTGGGAGGCTTGATAAACAGGTGATAGGTAGCGCAGCATAGCGATAGAACGAAGCAACTAGCATAGCAATGATAGTAGTGAGATCCAAGGTCACGGTCATCTTGCCTGAAATCCCGCTAGGAAGAAGAACGAGTCCATGAAGGGCTCCACCCATGAAGGGTCCACGAAGAAGCAACCTTGTCTATCCCACCATGGCCGTCGCCCACGAAGGACTTGCCTCACTAGCGGTAGATCTTCACGAAGTAGGCGATCTCCTTGCCCTTACAAACTCCTTGGTTCAACTCCACAATCTTGTCGGAGGCTCCCAAGTGACACCTAGCCAATCTAGGAGACACCACTCTCCAAGAAGTAACAAATGGTGCGTTGATGATGAATTCCTTGCTCTTGTGCTTCAAATGATAGTCTCCCCAACACTCAACTCTCTCTCATAGGATTTGGATCTGGTGGAAAGAAGATTTGAGTGGAAAGCAAATTAGGGAAGGCTAGAGATCAAGATTCATATGGTAGGAATGGAATATCTTGGCCTCTACACATGAGTAGGTGGTTCTCTCTCAGAACTAGTAAGTTGGAAGTGTAGGTTTGTTCTGATGGCTCTCTCCACGAATGAAGAGGAGGTGGAGGGGTATATATAGCCTCCACACAAAATCTAACCATTACACACAATTTACCAAACTCGGTGGGACCGAATCATCAAACTCGGTCGGACCGATTTAGTAAACCTAGTGACCGTTAGGGTTTTCGGTGGGACTGACATGCAAATCGGTAGGACCGACATGATTAGGGTTAGGGCATAACGTAATCTCGGTGAGACCGATTACACAAACTCGGTGAGACCGATTTTGGTAATTAGCTAACAAGAGAGTTCGTCAGGTAAACTCGGTGGGACCGGTTCGCTCTTTTTGGTGAGACCGAAATGTTACGGAAGGGAAACAGAGAGCTTACATTGCAATCTCGGTGGGACCGATCGCCTACTTCGGTTAGACCAAAACGTTATGAAGGGAAACAGAGAGATTACAATCCCATCTCGGTGTGACCGAGATCCCTATCGGTGAGACCGATTTTCCTAGGGTTTGTGGCAGTGGCTATGACATTTGAACTCGGTGGCGCAGGATAGAAAGAATCGGTATGACCGATTTTGACTTTGGGTTTAGGTCATATGTGGATGTGAGAAAGTAGTGGAGGGTTTTGGAGCATATCACTAAGCACATGAAGCAAGAGGCTCATTAAGCAACACCTCATCCCTCCTTGATAGTATTGGCTTTTCCTATAGACTCAATGTGATCTTGGATCACTAAAGTGTAAAATGTAGAGTCTTGAGCTTTTGAGCTTGAGCCAATCCTTTGTCCTTGATATTTTGAGGGATCCACTTTCATCATCCATGCCATGCCATTCATTGAGCTTTCCTGAAATAATAGTCTTGGAATAGCATTAGCTCAATGAGCTATATGTTGTTACGAATTACCAAAACCACCTAGGATAGTTGCACTTCCAATCTCCCCCTTTTTGGTAATTGATGACAACATATAGATCAAAGCTTCGACAAATGATAATAAGATTGAAAAAAACATCGTTGCTTTGAGAAGTATGTGTGTCACGCCCAATATGCGACCCTATCCAAAAGGAACTCGAAGGTCCCACCAAGGATAGACCCGCATATTGAAACGCTTTTGCAAGGTGGATATCATTACATCAACATTACATAATAGATGGGGATACATACAAAAGGCATACAATGCCACATGAATACAACATCATCATACATAAGATCAACATCCGACTACGGATGAAACACAAATAGAAACTCAAATGACATCCACCCTGCTAGCCCAGGCTGCCGACCTGGAACCTATCCCCTGATCTAAGAAGAAGTAGAAGAACTCAAGACAAGCAAGCATCGCTCTCGCATCATGATCATCGCATAACCTGTACCTGCAAATGTTGTTGTAGTAATCTGTGAGCCACGAGGACTCAGCAATCCCATTACCATGGGTATCAAGACTAGCAAAGCTTAACGGGTAAGGAAGGGGTAAAGTGGTGAGGCTGCAGCAGCAACTAAGCATATATGGTGGCTAACATACGCAAATAAGAGCGAGAAGAGAGCAAGCGGAATGGTCGTGAAGCTAGCAATGATCAAGAAGTGATCCTGAACTCCTACTTACGTCAAACATAACCCAAAACCGTGTTCACTTCCCGGACTCCGCCGAAAAGAGACCATCACGGCTACACACGCGGTTGATGCGTTTTAATTCGGATCTGGTGTCAAGTTATCTACAACCGGACATTAACAAATTCCCATCTGCCCATAACCGTGGGCACGACTTTCGAAAGTTTAAACCCTGCAGGGGTGTCCCAACTTAGCCCATGATAAGCTCTTGCGATCAACAAAGGATATACCTTCTCCCAGGAAGACCCGATCAGACTCAGAATCCCGGTTTACAAGACATTTCGACAAAGGTAAAACAAGACCAGCAAAGCCGCCCGGATGTGCCGACAAATCCCGATAGGAGCTGCACATATCTCGTTCTCAGGGCACACCGGATGAGCGAAGCGTATAGGAACCGACGTAACCCAAGTTGCCAAGGAATGGTCCCGCACGGTGCTCTAGTTTGGACCAACACTCGGAGGAGCACTGGCCCGGGGGGGGGAGGGGTTAAAATAAAGATGACCCTCGAGAGCGTGACTCCCAAGGGAAAAAGGGCTAGGTGAGGCAAATGGTAAAACCAAGGTTGGGCCTTGCTGGAGGAGTTTTATTCAAAGCGAACTGTCAAGGGGGTCCCATAAATAGCCCAACCGCGTAAGGAACGCAAAATTCGGGAACATAACACCGGTATGACGAAAACTAGGGGCGGCAAGAGTGGAACAAAACACCAGGCATAAGGCCGAGTCTCCCACCCTTTACCAAGTATATAGATGCATTAATTAAATAAGAGATATTGTGATATCCCAACATAAACCTGTCCGCCATGGAGCAATCTTCAACTTCACCTGCAACTAACAACGCTATAAGAGGGGCTGAGCAAAGCGGTAACATAGCCAAGCAACGGTTTGCTAGGAAGGGTGCAAAAAGTTAGAGGCTGACATGGCAATTTGGGAGGCTTGATAAACAGGTGATAGGTAGCGCAGCATAGCGATAAAACGAAGCAACTAGCATAGCAATGATAGTAGTGAGATCCAAGGTCACGGTCATCTTGCCTGAAATCCCGCTAGGAAGAAGAACGAGTCCATGAAGAAGATGAACGGGTGAAGCCGAACCAAGCGTAGACGAACGAATCCTCACAATCGCAACGAAACGGGAACTATCGAGAAGAAGCACACAACATAGTAAACACACCACACGTATACAAGACATGATGCACAAACAAGTATGATGTAAGACAAGACTACATGAAGCTACTCATGGCAAGAGATGATGCAAACAAGAGCAACACACCAAGGCAAGTTTAAATGAGGCCGGGAACAACATATAACAATTCCGGTAAGTCCTCATATGCAAATTTCAAAGTTGGTCCAGATCTGAATAAACCTTATGTTCAAGTTGTTAAACAGCAAGTTAAAATGCACAAAGATTATCTACACAAGATTCTAGTCAAGTTACATATAAGTTCATTTAATTCGGAGCTATGGCCTAAAAGATATGAGCAAAGCAATTAAACATGGCATTGATGCAAAATGCATTCAAACATCAAGAAAACACACCAAAACAAGGATGCATCATGATAATATGAAGCTACATGCAAATCTAAGCAAGTTTCATATAGAGCACACTCAAAACGGAGCAACGGTTCAACACACACACACTATACAAGTCATAACAACAATCTGTCCAAAACAGCAACTAGGCATATTGCAAGCATCAAAACAATATGCTACAGTACCACAATATGAAAACAAAAGGCATGGACATGATGTACAGGTAAAGCATTACAAAACATGAACACTGAGCTATCTCCAGAAATCACTAGAACATGCTCAAACACACATGGCAACATTGCAAATAATAACAGTTCAGACTTTGCAGAAAATAACATCAGGTTGCAATGTTTAGAGCTATCAAACAACATGTTACTAGAACTTATCATGGCAAACAAAGGCATGGCATTAACGTACTAATTGCATAGAACAAAAGTCCTTTACTGACCATGAGCCAAAAAGGATCAGAAGATATGATGGCACCCATGTAAACATGGCAAGTTATAAGACAGATTCAAACATGGCAGGAACAACGATAAGTAGGCATGTTGGTGAGCTGGTACCACTCACCACAGAGCAATAAATGGAATGGCAAGGCAACCAACAGTAAGAAGGCATGTTTATGAAGCTAAGCATGGCAATAGCAAGTTCATAGGGTGCATGTATCACTAGCAAAACACATGGCAACAACTGAACTTAATGTTAACGGGATGACAACAACATTATTTAGCAACTTTGGAGCAAGATAACAAGCTACAGCAGGCTATAATTGCAACCAGGGGCATGGATGGATAGAGCATAACATGTAGAACAAAAGACCCTTAGTGAACATCTCCAGATTATGCATAGAATGACTTGTAGCAGCAGGTTTACATAGCATCACAAAATAACAGATTCAGCCTAGCAAAACAGCAACAACAAGTACCCTACTTCACGAGCTCGATTCACTCACCACAAGTCATTGCATGACAAGATAAGCATAGCATCAGCAAGAAGACATGTTTATGAAGCTAACCAAGGCAAGAACAAGTTCATAGCATGCAAGGATCAACTACAACAACCTTGGCAAAATTGAATAACATGTAAACAATCTGCCAGGAAACATTTTGTAGCAAAAGTAGAGCACGAAAATTACATGCTAGACTACTCCATAATTGCAAACAGGGACATGAATGGCTAGATAAAAACCATATGTTCAAAACACCCTTACTGAAGTATCTCAAAATATGCATGGATCTCTCTGTATCATCAAGTTTACATGGCATCAAAATAATAACAGAACAGGGACTGAAATAAGCAACATCACGAAGCCTAGTTTGCATGCTTGTGCTAGTCACCACGTTGATCACAAAAATACATGGCATACACCACTGTAAAGATGGCATGGCATAGATCAAAACACATGTAGACATCAACCTCATAGGATGCACACATCAAACATGGCAAAAATGACAAATGAGCAAGTTCTGTTAACAGACAGCAGACAACATCATATGGCACTCTTGCAACGATGATTCAGGCATCAAGATGGACTCAAATGAACATGATGCAATGGAATGAAATGTAGAGCATCTCAGAGCGAACATTTTGATATATTACACGCACAAAACGGAGCAGTATGCATGGAGTTATGGCATGTTGAACAGTGCATGAAAATATGCAAAAATTTCGGGACTTAGTCATTTCTGAAGAAAAACTGACGAGCGCTAAATAACTAAAACACGCACAGAGCGGGGCCTAGCGGGTCCTCACCAGAGGGCCTATGGGCCAGCGGATCTGGGCCGGAGGGAAGGGGAGGTTGGGCTGTGGCCCAAGTGGAGGTTCGGGAGGCCGACTGGATCGGGACGCCTCCCTATCCGTTGCTGCGGCGAGCCGGTCGCCAGCGAGCTGCGGAGATGGGGTCCGGCGGGGGAGGACACGAGGCGGCAGCAAGGAGAGGACGGGCACCAGCGGAGTCGGCGGCGCGTGGGCACGGCATCAGACGGCGAGGGCGCGCGGCGCGAACGGGCGGCGCGGCCGGGCTACACGGCGCCGGGACAAACCCCCACGAGCGGCGGCGCAGGAGGACGGGAGCGGGCCCGCGGCGGGAGGAGCCGGGGGCGGCGCTCGGCGGCCAGGCCGCGGGGGCCGGCTGCGTGCCGAGCGGGCCTGGCGGCGGGGGTGATGGAGGCGCGCCAAGTGGCGGATGCCGGTTGGCGCGGAGGCAGCGGCGCGGGCTTTGTCCGGCGCGGACGGACATGTCCGGCGCGGAGAGGGGAATTTTTAGGGTTTGGGGTGGATTTCATCCGCGAATTTCGGGGGAGGCACCTATTTATAGATTCTGGGAGCTAGGGGAGTCAAAATGAGGAGCGGTTTTCGGCCACGCGATCGTGATCGAATGACCGAGAGCATGGAGGGGAGTTAGATGGGTTTTGGGCCACTTTGGAGGGGTGTTGGGCTGCAAGACAAAAGAGGCTTTTGCGGTACCCCGGTTAACCGTTGGAGTATCAAACGGTCTCCAAATGGCACGAAACTTGACAGGCGGTCTACCAGTGCTATACCAAGGCCACTTGGCAAGCCTCGGGCCATTCCGAGAAAGTTCAACACCCGCTCACAGCAGGAGACAAAAAGGGGAATGTCGGAGGGCATAGGAGTGCTAGATTGCAAAATGGACAACGGGGAAAATGCTCGGATGCATGAGACGAACACGTATGCAATGGAATGCACATGATGACATGATAAAATGAAACACGCAAGAAAATGACATGGCAATGACAGCGAATAACTGGCAGACACCTGGCGCATCGAATCCGAGGTGTTACAACACTCCTCCACTAACAAGAGATCTTGTCCCGAAATCTTAGGGCCAAGACGGAAGGGAAAAAGGAAGAGGTGAAGCAAGAAATCAAAGAAGAAGCAAGGAATCGAGAGCACTCGAGAAGAAGAGAGGAATGACGAGAATGACGAGAATTGAAAGCTCATGGAATCAGATAGACTATGACACCACTCTGGTTAGAACAATATAAGAAGCAAATAAGACTGAAAGGATTTAGGCAAAACTCCGATTGAACATGGAAAGAATAGAACATGAACTTCACAAGATGGGATGGCACTTGACGACATAAGCGACGCAATGCCTCTAGAAGAATTGAAAGAATAGAATGAAAAGAACTTCGAAGGAAGGATTGAACGGAGTTGTTGAGAAAATCGACAACGAAAGAATAAGCTTGTTGTGGTCTTATAGGTAACATCTCAAGATCATAAGGTGATAACCAGCCACAAACGGAAATGATTGGATAGCTGAGAGGAATGAAGAAATGCAAAACTCCACTTCAAAAGAATACGGAGAATTAATTGCACTTCGAGATGCGAGAAGAAAAGATACTTGAACTCCTCCAACAAAATCTTGATGAACTCTTGAAGAATGAATTAAATCATGAAGAATCACCATGAAGAACTCCGGTGACAAAAGGATGATGAGATAGAAATGAAGGATGAAAGAATAAGATGAGCCTTCCAATGATTTCTATGGGGATTCCAACGAAATGGCCGAGGAAATTGAACTCCGGAAAAGAAAAGATGAAAACACTTGAACTAGAATTTATTCATCGAGAACAAACTCCGAAGGAAAGGATTACTCACTTGGATGGAATAAGAATAAGATGTATTGTATGCTTATCCTTCATCAAATTAAATTGATGACAAGCAAAGGATTTTGCATACTACTTATTCTTCTTGAAAAGGATTAAGGGGTATAGCACAAAACTTGAGAAAGTCTTTATGAACCACCGGCAGGATTGAGAAGAAAAAATGAATTAATATGATGACAAAGGAAAAAGAATCTGAATGAACCACCGTAAGTTTTCGAAAATGTCTGATTAAAGGGAATGACTCACCGGGAAGAATTAGAGGAACAAATATGCTAGAGAGGATATAGATTCAGAAGAACAAAGGCATCATGAGCTGATTAAAGAACACTTGAATGAAGCACTGGGATAAATAGAGGACGATAACTGGAATGATGGCCTCTGGTGAAACGAAAAGAAATCAACTCCTGAAATACTCCGGATGGGTACGAAAAGAATATCTAACAAACTGAAATAAACCGAGAGGATGATATGAAGCTAGAACCATGAAACTTCGAGAGAACGGGCAAGACTTAGAGGAAAAATCTTCTTCGGTCTTCATATGATGACGAGAAAGACCACCAAAATTACTGAGATACTCCGGTATAATGAAAAAGGAGGAACGGTTGAACCAAAAGATGAAAAGAATTTGAAAGCGAACTTGGAGATGACATCTGACTGATGGAATCCATTCTTACGTCAGAGTTGAAAAGAATTTGAGAAAAACTCTGGGAGAATTAGAAGAGTCAGGTAAGATCCTGGGAAAAGACCTATGGGTTATGGGCCCACTGAAGAGATAACACCGTTGGAAAGGGATGTTGAACAGATAGATGATGCACCGGAACAATTGAAATATTTGAATGAGGTGACAACCTCGCATTAGTTCGAACACAGACGAATCTCCTGAAATGTCTTGAACACTCCGGAAGGATAACTGGCGAGAGGCGAACGAGCATGGAAAAGACTTGATCCAAGGAAAAGAATGTGATCAACTGTAGGACCTTGAAGTAGTCTAGATGGGGATGATTAGACTACTTGACCAATTAAAAACTTAACCTTTTCCCAATTTTAGAGTTTGGCAGATTTTAGCTATCTTAGGACAAGTCAAGCAATCATCACACAATTCAAGCAATCATCACACAATTCAAGCAAGCATGCAAAGAGTGTATAGGCGGCGGAAATTAAAGCATGCAACTTGCAAGAAAGTAAAGGGAAGGGTCTGGAGGATTCAAACGCAATTGGAGACACGGATGTTTTTGGCGTGGTTCCGATAGGTGGTGCTATCATACATCCACGTTGATGGAGACTTCAACCCACGAAGGGTAACGGCTGCGCGAGTCCACGGAGGGCTCCACCCACGAAGGGTCCACGAAGTAGCAACCTTGTCTATCCCACCATGGCCGTCGCCCATGAAGGACTTGCCTCACTAGCGGTAGATCTTCACGAAGTAGGCGATCTCCTTGCCCTTAAAAACTCCTTGGTTCAACTTCACAATCTTGTCGGAGGCTCCCAAGTGACACCTAGCCAATCTAGGAGACACCACTCTCCAAGAAGTAACAAATGGTGCGTTGATAATGAACTCCTTGCTCTTGTGCTTCAAATGATAGTCTCCCCAACACTCAACTCTCTCTCATAGGATTTGGATCTGGTGGAAAGATGATTTGAGTGGAAAGCAACTTGGGAAGGCTAGAGATCAAGATTCATATGGTAGGAATGGAATATCTTGGCCTCAACACATGAGTAGGTGGTTCTCTCTCAGAAATGGTAAGTTGGAAGTGTAGGTTTAGTCTGATGGCTCTCTCCACGAGTGAAGAGGAGGTGGAGGGGTATGTATAGCCTCCACACAAAATCTAACCGTTACACACAATTTACCAAACTCGGTGGGACCGAATTATTAAACTCGGTCGGACCGATTTAGTAAACCTAGTGACCATTAGTGATTTTCGGTGGGACTGACATGCATCTCGGTGAGACCGATTCAGTTAGGGTTAGGGCATAACGTAATCTTGGTGAGACCAATTTGGTAATAAGCTTTCCAGAGAGTTGGTCAGGTAAACTCGGTGGGACCGATTTGCTCTTTTCGGTGAGACCGAAATGTTACAAAAAGGAAACAGAGAGTTTATATTGCAATCTCGATGGGACCGATCGCTCACTTCGGTTAGACCGAAATGTTACGAAGGGAAACAGAGAGATTGCAACCCCATCTCGGTGAGACCGAGATCCCTATCGGTAAGACCGATTTGCTTAGGGTTTGTGGCAGTGGCTATGACTTTTGGAATCGGTGGCGCCGGATAGAAAGAATCGGTGTGACCGATTTTGGCTTTAGGTTTATGTCATTTGTGGATGTGGGAAAGTAGTTGAGGGTTTTGGAGCATATCACTAAGCACATGAAGCAAGAGGCTCATTAAGCAACACCTCATCCCTTCTTGATAGTATTGGCTTTTCCTATAGACTCAATGTGATCTTGGATCACTAAAATGTAAAATGAAGAGTCTTGAGCTTTTGAGCTTGAGCCAATCCTTTGTCCTTAGTATTTTGAGGGATCCACTTTCATCATCTATGCCATGCCATTCATTGAGCTTTCCTGAAATAATAGTCTTGGAATAGCATTAGCTCAATGAGCTATATGTTGTTATGAATTACCAAAACCACCTAGGGATAGTTGCACTTTCAATCTCCCCCTTTTTGGTAATTGATGAAAACATATAGATCAAAGCTTCGACAAATGATAATAAAATTTAAATAACATCGTCGCTTTGAGAAGTATGTGATAAGCAAGAGCTCCCCCTAAATTTGTGCATAGTTTTAGATTTGCTTTGGACTGCAAATGCACAATGAATTAGGCTCATGGGTTACTCTTCCATGTCACATACATCTTGGTGGAGCGCTCAAAATAATAAACAATGAATACATGCACTCATCACCAAGCATAGTGAGTGATCACATAAGATAGATAGGATAATATCAAGCATGCATATCATCAATGTCTCACAAGCATAGTATCTCAACCAAAAGCAAACAAAGACTGAAAAACTAACAAATAAAGCAAGAGAGAACAAAAGCAACACTCTCTCTCTCGAAGCCTATGATCTATACATTTTTCTCCCCCTTTGGCAACAAGTCACCAAAAAGTTCATAGAAAATGCATAGTGCTAGATCGACTCTCAGGCTTGATATTCTGGTGGTGGTGTAGAGATGGCTCCTTGGATGAAGGCTTCAGTTGAAGTGGATGGAGCTGGAGGAGTTGGTGCTGGAGCTGGTTGCACTGGAACTGTAGGGGCAGTGGCTAGTGCTGAAGTTGTTGCTCTAGTGTCTGTCACTGTCACTGCAACTGACCTCTGGGCTCTGGGCACTCTGGCAAACACATTGGTGGTAGTCTTGCCCTTCCTCTCCTGCATGTCATCCTGCAGCTGCTCCACAACTGACTGAATCTTAGTTACCTTGACATCTAGATCATAGAATTTTTGTTCCATGATTCTTTCCAGGCTCTCCTGGTTTTGAGTTAGGGTGGCCAACCCCTTCTCAATCCTCAGAGATGATGCTATCAAGTAACCAAGCTGCTCCTGTTTGGTTTTCAAGATATATTCACATGCCTCCTCTTGAGTTGGCATCTTAGCAGCCTTCTCCCTCTTTGCCTTCTCCTTCTTCTCCTGAGCTTGAACTGATTGTGGATCATCTTCATTCATGACAACCTCATTGTCCTCAAAGTCTGGATAAAGTGGAAAGTGTTCCTTATCCAACTGATATTTTCCTGTGCCCATCTTTGAGTTTATCAATTCTTGAATCTGAGGTGCATAACCACAGCTCCTCTTCTGATCTGCTGCAGTCCTCTTGATTGTTTCAATGATCAGGCTCATGACTTTGAACTTCTGTGGCACATCAAACACATGCAACATGTTGATGTCATGCCCTCTGATCATGTTATGGTCACCAGACTTGGGCAACAAGGTGTGCCTCAGAATCCAATTTATGGTTGGCAACCCTGACAGCAGAAAGTGAACTGATCCAAACTTGTGAGTCTCTAATGCCTTGTCTGGAATCTCCTTGTACATGTGAGCCATTGAATTGTGACCCATCTTCTTCTTTGCATAAATGTCTAGGTCATCCTCATTCTCCTTGGGGGCATTGATCAGACTTGCCCATTCTTCAATAGTGGACTGGTACCTTGTACCTTCAGACATCCAAACTATTCTTCCATCTGGGTAAAAGTGTGCTGTGGAGTAGAACTGCATGATAAGCTCATCATTCCAGTTGGTGAATTTTTGTCCAACAAAATCTGCAACTCCACAAGCAACAAAGTTGTCTTGCACTCCAGGATAGTGATGTTCATTTTCCTTGATGAATTTCCAGTCAACCCACCTCATGTCACAGACTATGGGCTTCTTGTCCAACAGAATTGTTTCATAGAAGTCCTGTTGTTCCTTTGTATGGAACCTGTAATCAATAGCAGTTCTTCTCCTTGTGGCATATGGATCTGCTATCCTCCATATCATCAATCCTGAGTCCTTCCTATGTTCATGTCCTCAGCCACAGGATGGGCATCATTGTGGTCTGGTATCTTTGGCTTGAGCTTCCTTAGAACCTGTCCGTCTTCATCTTCCTCCTCAGCAACCTCAGGCACTGGGGCCTTGTTCTTCTCAGCAGCTGGAATACTCCTGGTATTCCTCTTTGGTGCAGACTTGGCCTTGGGGGCAGCTTTGGGTGCTTCCTTGGGCTTAGATGTTGCAGCCCCAGATTTAATAGCATCACCCATAAGCTTTGGTGCCTTTGGTGCTGGTGCAGAAAGCTCTTCCTCTTCCATCATGGAAGGTTGCCCAATAACTCTGGCCATGGTCTTCTTGACCCTTTCCTTCCTCTTCTTGCTTTCATCAGCTGGCTCTTTGGGATCAGGATTTTCAGGCAGTTGAGTTGATGCTTTGGCCTTGGGCATAGGTTGCCTTCTTGCAGGCATTTTAATCTTCATGCCTGGCTTTATATCCTTTGCTGAGCCATGTTCCTTCTTGAGCACCACTTTCTTGGAAGTAGCCTCATCTTCCTCAGCTTTGTAATCTTCATCCTCTGAATCTGAAGTTCTTTTCCTCCTTTGCCTAGTTGCAGCCTTAGGCAAATTGCTAGGAGTACTTTTGCTCCCTTCATTTGAAGTTGAGGGACTAGTGCCCTCACTCAAGTCCATCTGCTCTTCTGTCTTGTTCTGGCTGTCTCTTTGATCAGACATACTGCAAAAGCTGACTGCTGACCCTGTGAAGAGTTATAGATGAGATAGAAAAGATGAGCATCACAAAATGCAGAGGTTTTTGCAAAAGAATGACTCAAAAGTTCAGTATTAGTTTTCCACAGAAAGCATTTCGGATCCACCGATTTTCAAACTCGGTGATACCGAAGCAGTTTTGGAACCTAAACGGATGATCTCGGTTGGATCGAGTTTTAGTTCGGTGGTACCGAGACTGCTAGGGTTTCACTAAATCCTCAAATCGGTTGCACCGATTAGTAATTCTTGGTCAGACCGAGAGTCACTAGTGCAATGGCATAAGCCAAATCGGTGAGACCGAGTTTTTCAACTCGGTGGGTCCGAGATGGTTTCGGCGGAAACCTAACCCTAAAAATTTGAATCACATCTAATCTATGAACTACTTTGGCTGGATAGAAGAGTTTCAATCGTGGCAACAATCAATATGAAAACAATGTGCCAGGAATCAGACGTGGATAGCACAAAGATTAAGTCCATACCCTAACTTGGCGGTGGACTTGCTACGGCGGCAACGGCGGGGACGAAATCCGTTGACAGCGGCGGAGACCAGCGACAGGAGGCTGCTGGCAACGAGGAGACGATCCGGAGACCACGATGACAGAGCGAGCTGTTGCGCGGGCGAAGGGTTTCGGAGAAATTTCCAAAATTTTGCCCGTGTCTATATATAGCCCGACCTTGTCGGTGTGACCGAGTGGAACAACTTGGTGGCACCGAGATGCATAACTGTGTTCAGTTACAGCAAATCGGTGAGACCAAAAAGTTCAAATCGGTTGCACCGAGATTGAAAACTCAGATCAACTTGATGATCTCGGTAGGACCGAAATGGAAGAATCGGTCAGACTGAGAATCACTAAGAGGTTTTGGAAGTTTAAGACTATGACGAATCGGGGACTCCGAGTGCTCCTCACACAGAGTGGTTCGAATCTGATTTGATCAAATTTTGTGATGTAGCATGAATAGAGTTTGAGACGAGAAAAGCATAGATAGCTAAAGAAGGTTCTTAGGCATTCTTGTCCATCCACATGGCCAAAAGAAGAAAGAACCAAACAATCAAAACAACAAGTGGATGTCCTTGAATGAGTAAAATATGCACCAACATGCTCACACAATTAAATGGCAAATGAAATATGTGGCAAAGCATGCACAACCAATTCTAGCATCTATCAAACAATTGTCGATGACTAGGTCATCTATATATGAGTATATTGACTTAGGAGTCAAATGAGAACATTTGATCATAGGTCATACTCGTCGTTTAAGCTCAAGTGGGGTTACCACTTTTACATAGTGCATTAATGTGTTCACACCATTAGAGTTGCTTTGACTCAATTCTTAGAGTTAAGCTCCCCCTAGATGTGAGATCCCCCCTTAGAGGGATGAACTAACCTTGGGTTTTGTCGATGATGAATTCATGTAGGTGTTGAAGATGTAGATGCTCAATGTTGATGTAGATCTTTTGGAGCAATCCTTTGGAGTGAGTTGCACTTTCAACTTGCCTACATGGGTTAGTCCCACAAGGAACAAACAAGAATATCCATAGACATAGAGTGATGCACACACAAGATGATGTCCATGAAAACATTAGGTTACCTTGTCCCTTGCCTTACCAACATGAGGGTTTGTGACTCCTTGAACTAGTGCAAGATGTGAAAGTTGATTGCACTTGTTCTTGCCAAAATGATATGAGTGAAGAATGTTGGCGGAGTCACCCTCAAGAACTCTCTAGTTCTTCTTCTTCGGGATCCACATCATCTTGATGGGAAACCTTGGAGTTGTAGTTGTACTTGATGAAGTAGAACTTTACGTAGTCTTGGGGACCCAACTGAACGAGGCTTTAGGTGCTTCTTCAAATGCATCAATCTCTTCTTGAAGCTTGTCCTTGCCTTTGTTCTTGTGGTCTTGTGGTGGAAGATCATCTTGAGCTTGTGTCACCTTGAAGGAAGTAGGATCATACTTCTCTTGTTGAGGAACAAACTTTGTCTTGGGGTATTGATCTTCTTCCCACTCAACTCCATTGGCGTTGAACTTCCGTTCAAAACCAAAACCTTGATTCTTCCGGTGCCTTCCTTGCTTGCGTACAATTTCCTCGAATTGCTTACTCCCGGCAAGGCTCTTGTAAACACATTTCTCTATAATTCCCTTCAATAAACTATTTTCTTGCTCAAGTGTAACTTGGCTAAGAGAATCATTAGTGGAATCAAGAGAACTACTAGAAGCAACAACATTGGATTTAACATTATTATTGTTACTACTAGAGGAAGTATCTTTCTTGTACTTGCTACTAGACTTGACTTGAGGCATGTAAGTAGACAAGAGTAAACGCTTGGCAATGTAAGAAGAACTTTTCTTGCGGAGATCATCATTGATTGCCTTTAAGAACTCATGCTCTTGCTCAAGATTGAGCTTTTCAAAGCGTAACTTCTCATGAGCCCTTAAAAGTTCTCGATGATCTTCGAAGATAGTTTCATGAGCCAACTTAAGAGTGTTTAGTTCTTTAGTTAGAAGCTCAATTTTCTCCTTATCATTATCATACATTTGATTAGCATGATTAATTTTGGTTTCATCATAGTATTCATCACTAGAGTTGTCAACAAGTAAATCATCATCCACAAGCAAGTCATCTTCATCACAATTGAAATCAACATACTCAGGATGTGTTACCTTTGGACCTTTGGCCATGAAGCATCTTCCAATTCCTTCATTTGGTGAATCAAATATGTCGTAGGAGTTGGTTGACACAAGTGCTAGACCAGCAACACCTTCATCTTGAGTATGTTCGGAGTCGGAGTGATAGCTTCTCTCGGAGTGATTGTCGGAGTCGGAGCCGGATACCATTCACCAACATGAGCTTGATGTCTTCGTTTTGTGTAGCTCCTTGATGACTTGTCCTTCCTTTCCGAATCCTTGCTTCTCCGTGAGGGTCTTCGTTCATAACGATCATCTCTACTCCTCCTCTCTCTTGGTGGTGATTCTTCTCTTTTGCTTCTTCTTTTTGGAGAATCTTCTCTTCTTTTGTAGGGTGCCGTACACTCATTGGAGTAGTGTCCAGGCTTCCCACAATTGTAGCAATTGCGCTCTCGACTAGAAGATCTCTTGTCATGATAAGATCTTGACTTGGAGCTTCTTTATTTGCTTCTACTCTTGTAGAATTTGTTGAAGTTCTTCACCATTAAGCTCAATTCTTCATTGAAGGTTTGTTTCTCACTTGATGATGTGGGGGCTTCACTTGAGGCTTTGTAAGCACCACTTGACTTGTTGTGAAGTTCCTCCTTATCCTTGAGTGACATCTCATGAGCAACAATTCTTCCAATGACTTCTGTTGGCTTGAGATTTTTGTAGTTTGGCATCATTTGGATCAATGTGCACACGGTATCATACTTTCCATCCAATGCTCTTAGGATCTTCTTGATGATGAATCTGTCGGTCATCTCTTCACTCCCTAAGCCGGCAATCTCATTTGTGATAAGTGCAAGCCTAGAGTACATTTCAGCGACACCTTCACCATCCTTCATTTTGAACTTGTCAAGCTGACTTTGGAGCACATCCAACTTGGATTCCTTGACGGATTCGGTACCTTCGTGCATATCAATCAAAGTATCCCAAATTTCCTTTGCATTCTCAAGATGGCTAATTTTGTTGAATTCTTCGGGGCACAATCCGTTGAAGATGATGTCACATGCTTGAGCGTTGTATTACAACATCTTCAATTCTTCCGCATTCGCTTCACGGTTCGGTTCTCTCCCATCAAAGAATTCACCTTGCAAGCCAATACAAATAATTGCCCAAACGGCGGGGTTATGTCCGAGAATATGCATTTTCATCTTATGCTTCCAACTAGCAAAATTAGTACCATCAAAGTAAGGACCTCTACGGCGACAATTTCCCTCGCTAGACGCCATACTCTCCTAGGTTGTGCAACCAAGGCTATGACCACCAAAAGCTATGGAAATCAAAGCAAATGGAAACCTGGCTCTGATACCACTTGTAGGACCTTGAAGTAAGTCTAGAGGGGGGTGATTAGACTACTTGACCAATTAAAAACTTAACCTTTTCCCAATTTTAGAGTTTGGCAGATTTTAGCTATCTTAGGACAAGTCAAGCAATCATCACACAATTCAAGCAAGCATGCAAAGAGTGTATAGGCAGCGGAAATTAAAGCATGCAACTTGCAAGAAGGTAAAGGGAAGGGTTTGGAGGATTCAAACGCAATTGGAGACACGGATGTTTTTGGCGTGGTTCCGATAGGTGGTGCTATCGTACATCCACGTTGATGGAGACTTCAACCCACGAAGGGTAACGGCTGCGCGAGTCCACGGAGGGCTCCACCCACGTAGGGTCCACGAAGTAGCAACCTTGTCTATCCCACCATGGCCGTCGCCCACGAAGGACTTGCCTCACTATCGGTAGATCTTCATGAAGTAGGCGATCTCCTTGCCCTTACAAACTCCTTGGTTCAACTCCACAATCTTGTCGGAGGCTCCCAAGTGACACCTAGCCAATCTAGGAGACACCACTCTCCAAGAAGTAACAAATGGTGCATTGATAATGAACTCCTTGCTCTTGTGCTTCAAATGATAGTCTCCCCAACACTCAACTCTCTCTCATAGGATTTGGATCTGGTGGAAAGATGATTTGAGTGGAAAGCAACTTGGGAAGGCTAGAGATCAAGATTCATATGGTAGGAATGGAATATCTTGGCCTCAACACATGAGTAGGTGGTTCTCTCTCAGAAATGGTAAGTTGGAAGTGTAGGTTTAGTCTGATGGCTCTCTCCATGAATGAAGAGGAGGTGGAGGGGTATATATAGCCTCCACACAAAATCTAATCATTACACACAATTTACCAAACTCGGTGGGACCGAATCGTTAAATTCGGTCGGACTGATTTAGTAAACCTAGTGACCGTTAGTGATTTTCGGTGGGACTGACATGCATCTCGGTGAGACAGATTCGGTTAGGGTTAGGGCATAACGTAATCTCGGTGAGACCTATTACACAAACTCGGTGAGACCGATTTGGTAATAAGCTTTCCAGAGAGTTGGTCAGGTAAACTTGGTGGGACCGATTTGCTCTTTTCGGTGAGACCGAAATGTTACAAAAAGGAAGTAGAGAGATTACATTGCAATCTTGGTGGGACCGATCGCTCACTTCGGTTAGACCGAAACGTTACGAAGGGAAACAGAGAGATTGCAACCCCATCTCGGTGAGACCGAGATCCCTATCGGTAAGACCGATTTGCTTAGGGTTTGTGGCAGTGGCTATGACTTTTGGAATCGGTGGCGCCGGATAGAAAGAATCGGTGTGACCGATTTTGGCTTTAGGTTTATGTCATTTATGGATGTGGGAAAGTAGTTGAGGGTTTTGGAGCATATCACTAAGCACATGAAGCAAGAGGCTCATTAAGCAACACCTCATCCCTTCTTGATAGTATTGGCTTTTCCTATAGACTCAATGTGATCTTGGATCACTAAAATGTAAAATGAAGAGTCTTGAGCTTTTGAGCTTGAGCCAATCCTTTGTCCTTAGTATTTTGAGGGATCCACTTTCATCATCCATGCCATGCCATTGATTGAGCTTTCCTGAAATAATAGTCTTGGAATAGCATTAGCTTAATGAGCTATATGTTGTTATGAATTACCAAAACCACCTAGGGATAGTTGCACTTTCATCAACCCGAAAAAAAACTTGAATTGAGTCCACTGGAGAAGAAAAGAGATGAAGAATGTCCACCGAGACGAGAATTCACCGGTTGGAATAATTTACGAAATACTGAAGAGGTTCCGCACGAATGAGATAGATGGTCGAGAGAGAGTCAGACTCCGGGAAGAAAAAGTGTGGGAGGGCGGGAAAACAAAATCAACTTGGAAGGGGAAATCGACGAATATCTTGAAGAGAAAACACCGGTTGAAATCATTGAGGAGAGAGAACAAAAACTTCGCACGAGTAGGATGGATACTCAATTACGGACTCCGGCTCCGAGAAGAAGAAGGGTGGGCGGGTAGGAAAAGAAAACAACTGAGGACAGAGAAACAACTTCGTTGAGAGCGGACTGAGGATTGAACTTGGCAAAGGCAAAGAGACTCGAGTCAACTTGACGAGAAATGCACTGGATAAAAGAAGATTGAAAGTGCGTTATGTCGACTAGAGGGGGGGGGGGGTGAATAGGCGATTTTTATGAATTCTTCACTGAGGAATTTGCCTGTGAGGAAATTCCTTAGCAAAGAACTATTAGCAGTAGAATGAGTACTCAGAAGTAAGCATAACAGAATACATGCATGGTCATCATGATGAAATGAAGACAATCACAGAGTACAGAAAGCGTAATCACAGGATAACACAAGATGAAGACAAACAAACTGAAGAAATTGAACTGAGGAAATTGAGAAAGTCTTCAGTCAAAGTCTTCAAACACAGATATGAACAAACACTCAACACGGTAATGAGGAAATGAAAGGGTTGAGGAAATAGAACCAGTTAGGTTGGTGAAGACAATGATTTGGTAGACCAGTTCCAACTGCTGTCTCAGTTGTACGTCTGGTTGGAGCGGCTGAGTATTTAAACTCGAGGAAACACAGTCCTGGACACCCAGTCGCTGAGCACGCAGCTCAGGACACCCAGTCCTCACCGTATTCTTCTTGAACTAAGGTCACACAGACCTCGTCCAATCACTCGTGGTAAGTCTTCAGACGACTTCCAAACCTTCTCAGACTTGGTCACTCGGTGATCCACAATTCCTCTTGGATGCTCTAGACCTTGATGCCTAACCGTCTGGAAGAAGCACAGTCTCCAAAGGTAACAAGCGTCGGATCCATGTAGGATCAATTTCTTCAGTGATGCTCAATCACTTTGGGTTTGTAGGGGTTTTGTTTTGGATTTTCCTCACTCAATGATTTTCGCTCAAAGTCCTCGGAGGATGGGTTGCTCTCAAATGACAAGTGTCTAATTCTCTCGGAGCAGCCAACCAGCTAGTGGTTGTAGGGGGCGGCTATTTATAGCCCGGGGAGCAGCCCAACATGATAAGACATAAATGCCCTTCAATGATATGACCGTTAGGTGGATAAGATATTTTGGGACAGCTGGCGCGCAGCACAGCAACGGTCGGAAATTTGACTCTCAAATTCCTCAGGGCTATCATGTTCCTCACTATGTAGGTAATTCGCACTGCCGAATTCCTAACTCCTCAGTCAGAACAAATTCATCAGCGACCAGAAGAACTTCGTCTCTGTCACTGAAGAAAGTGACTGAACTGTATGAGATTTCCAAAGGCTTCACTCGAAGGGATTGGTAGGTGTAGGATTTTGAGTTGAGCATCACATGGAAATTTTTCCTTAGTATTTCCTCGACCCCCTTTAACAGTACGGTGTTTTCTATGACTCAAGAAAGAGAAAATGAAACTACAAAAACAAAAGTCTTCACGCTTCATGTTCCACAAATGAATACCAAGTCTTCAAGGTCACACCAATTTCTTCACTTTCAAAGTCTTCAGAAAGTCTTCAGAATGTCAAAGTCTTCAGTTGAAGAACTTCATTTTTAGGGGTCGACTTTCTCTGTAAATATCAAACTCCTCATAGACTTATAGACCTGTGTATACTCACAAATGCATTAGTCCCTTAACCTATAAGTCTTCAATACACCAAAATCACTAAGGGGAACTAGATGCACTTACAAGGATGGACAACTCACGAAACTAACCGCGTGATCCTAAAGAAAAATTTGAAGGGAAGAGGAGTAGTTCAAAACACCTACATCAAGATTCCTTACCAGAGTGACGAATGCGGCTGAGGAGTAAAAAGAATTCCTACTCTCCGATAAAACTAGACTCCGAAAAACAGTTTTCTTCTAGACTCAACAATGACCAAACTACACGATCAATCAAGGGGGCTCCTAAGGTCGGTCGCGGCTCTGATACCAACTTGTCACGCCCAATATGTGACCCTATCCAAAAGGAACTCAAAGGTCCCACCAAGGATAGACCCACATATTGAAACGCTTTTGCAAGGTGGATATCATTACATCAACATTACATAATAGATGGGGATACATACAAAAGGAATACAATGCCATACGAATACAACATCATCATACATAAGATCAACATCCGACTACAGATGAAACACAAACAGAAACTCAAATGACATCCACCCTCCTAGCCCAGGCTGCCGACCTGGAACCTATCCCCTGATCGAAGAAGAAGCAGAAGAAGAACTCAAGACAAGCAAGCATCGCTCTCGCGTCATGATCATCGCATAACCTATACCTGCAACTGTTGTTGTAGTAATCTGTGAGCCATGAGGACTCAGCAATCCCATTACCATGGGTATCAAGACTAGCAAAGCTTAATGGGTAAGGAAGGGGTAAAGTGGTGAGGCTGCAGCAGCGACTAAGCATATATGGTGGCCAACATACGCAAATAAGAGGGAGAAGAGAGCAAGCAGAACGGTCGTGAAGCTAGCAATAATCAAGAAGTGATCCTGAACTCCTACTTACGTCAAACATAACCCAATACCGTGTTCACTTCCCGGACTCCGCCGAAAAGAGACCATCAAGGCTACACACGCGGTTGATGCGTTTTAATTCGGATCTGGTGTCAAGTTATCTACAACTGGACATTAACAAATTCCCATCCGCCCATAACCGCAGGCACGGCTTTCGAAAGTTTAAACCCTGCAGGGGTGTCCCAACTTGGCCCATGATAAGCTCTCACGATCAACGAAGGATATACCTTCTCCCAGGAAGACCCGATCAGACTCGGAATCCCGGTTTACAAGACATTTCGACAATGGTAAAACAAGACCAGCAAAGCCGCCCGGATGTGCCGACAAATCCCGATAGGAGCTGCACATATCTCGTTCTCAGGGCACACCGGATGAGCGAAGCGTACAGGAACCGACGTAACCCAAGTTGCCAAGGAATGGTCCCGCACGGTGCTCTAGTTTGGACCAACACTCGGAGGAGCACTGGCCCGGGGGGGGGGGGTAAAATAAAGATGACCCTTGAGAGCGTGACTCCCAAGGGAAAAGGGCTAGGTGAGGCAAATGGTAAAACCAAGGTTGGGCCTTGCTGGAGGAGTTTTATTCAAAGCGAACTGTCAAGGGGGTCCCATAAATCACCCAACCGCGTAAGGAACGCAAAATCTGGGAACATAACTCCGGTATGACGGAAACTAGGGGCGGCAAGAGTGGAACAAAACACCAGGCATAAGGCCGAGTCTTCCACCCTTTACCAAGTATATAGATGCATTACTTAAATAAGAGATATTGTGATATCCCAACATAAACCTGTCCGCCATGGAGCAATCTTCTACTTCACCTGCAAGTAACAACGTTATAAGAGGGGCTGAGCAAAGCGGTAACATAGCCAAGCAACGGTTTGCTAGGAAGGGTGCAAAAAGTTAGAGGCTGACATGGCAATTTGGGAGGCTTGATAAACAGGTGATAGGTAGCGCAGCATAGCGATAGAACGAAGCAACTAGCATAGCAATGATAGTAGTGAGATCCAAGGTCACGGTCATCTTGCCTAAATTCCCGCTAGGAAGAAGAACGAGTCCATGAAGAAGATGAACGGGTGAAGCCGAACCAAGCATAGACGAACGAATCCTCACGATCGCAACGGAACGGGAACTATCGAGAAGAAGCACACAACATAGTAAACACACCACACGTATACAAGACATGATGCACAAACAAGTATGATGCAAGACAAGACTACATGAAGCTACTCATGGCAAGAGATGATGCAAACAAGAGCAACACACCAAGGCAAGTTTAAATGAGGCCGGGAACAACATATAACAATTCCGGTAAGTCCTCATATGCAAATTTCGAAGTTGGTCCAGAATCTGAATAAACCTTATGTTCAAGTTGTTAAACAGCAAGTTAAAATGCACAAAGATGATCTACACGAGATTCTAGTCAAGTTACATATAAAGTTCATTTAATTCGGAGCTACGGCCTAAAAGATATGAGCAAAGCAAGTTAAACATGGCATTGATGCAAAATGCATTCAAACATCAAGCAAACACACCAAAACAAGGATGCAACATGATAATATGAAGCCACATGCAAATCTAAGCAAGTTTCATATAGAGCACACTCAAAACGGAGCAACGGTTCAACACACACACACTATACAAGTCATAACAACAATCTGTCCAAAACAACACTAGGCATATTGCAAGCATCAAAAAATATGCTACAGTACCACAATATGAAAACAAAAGGCATGGACATGATGTACAGGTAAAGCATTACAAAACATGAACACTGAGCTATCTCCAGAAATCACTAGAACATGCTCAAACACACATGGCAACATTGCAAATAATAACAGTTCAGACTTTGTAGAAAATAACATCAGGTTGCAATGTTTAGAGCTATCAAACAACATGTTACTAGAACTTATCATGGCAAACAAAGGCATGGCATTAACGTACTAATTGCATAGAACAAAAGTCCTTTACTGACCATGAGCCAAAAAGGATCAGAAGATATGATGGCACCCATGTAAACATGGCAAGTTATAAGACAGATTCAAACATGGCAGGAACAACGATAAGTAGGCATGTTGGTGAGCTGGTACCACTCACCACAGAGCAATAAATGGAATGGCAAGGCAACCAACAGTAAGAAGGCATGTTTATGAAGCTAAGCATGGCAATAGCAAGTTCATAGGGTGCATGTATCACTAGCAAAACACATGGCAACAACTGAACTTAATGTTAACAGGATGACAACAACATTATTTAGCAACTTTGGAGCAAGATAACAAGCTACATCAGGCTATAATTGCAACCAGGGGCATGGATGGATAGAGCATAACATGTAGAACAAAAGACCCTTAGTGAACATCTCCAGATTATGCATAGAATGACTTGTAGCAGCAGGTTTACATAGCATCACAAAATAACAGATTCAGCCTAGCAAAACAGCAACAACAAGTACCCTACTTCACGAGCTCGATTCACTCACCACAAGTCATTGCATGACAAGATAAGCATAGCATCAGCAAGAAGACATGTTTATGAAGCTAACCAAGGCAAGAACAAGTTCATAGCATGCAAGGATCAACTACAACAACCTTGGCAAAATTGAATAACATGTAAACAATCTGCCAGGAAACATTTTGTAGCAAAAGTAGAGCATGAAAATGACATGTTAGACTACTCCATAATTGCAAACAGGGACATGAATGGCTAGAGAAAAACCATATGTTCAAAACACCCCTACTGAAGTATCTCAAAATATGCATGGATCTCTCTGTATCATCAAGTTTACATGGCATCAAAATAATAGCAGAACAGGGACTGAAATCAGCAACATCACAAAGCCTAGTTTGCATGCTTGTGCTAGTCACCACGTTGATCACAAAAATACATGGCATACACCACTATAAATATGGAATGGCATAGATCAAAACACATGTAGACATCAACCTCATAGGATGCACACATCAAACATGGCAAAAATGAGAAATGAGCAAGTTCTGTTAACAGACAGCAGACAACATCATATGGCACTCTTGCAACGATGATTCAGGCATCAAGATGGACTCAAATGAACATGATGCAATGGATTGAAAGGTAGAGCATCTCACAACGAACATTTTGATATATTACACGCACAAAACGGAGCACTATGCATGGAGTTATGGCATGTTGAACAGTGCATGAAAATATGCAAAAATTTCGGGACTTAGTCATTTCTGAAAAAAAACTGACGAGCGCTAAATAACTAAAACACGCACAGAGCGGGGCCTAGCGGGTCCTCACCAGAGGGCCTATGGGCCAGCGGATCTGGGCCGGAGGGAAGGGGAGGTTGGGCCGTGGCCCAAGTGGAGGTTCGGGAGGCCGGCGGGATCGGGACGCCTCCCGATCCGTTGCGGCGGCGAGCCGGTCGCCGGCGAGCTGCGGAGATGGGGTCTGGCAGGGGAGGATACGAGGCGGCGGCGAGGAGAGGATGGGGACGGGCGGAGTCGGCGGCGCGCGGGCGCGGCGTCGGACGGCGAGGGCGCGCCGGCGCGAACGGGCGGCGCGGCCGGGCTGCACGGCGTCGGGACAAACGCCGGTGAGCGGCGGCACGGGAGGACGGGAGCGGGCCCGCGACAGGAGGAGCCGGGCGGCGGCGCTCGGCGGCCGGGCCGCGGGGGCCGGCTGCGGGCCGAGTGGGCCTGGCGGCGGGGGCGATGGAGGCGCGCCACGTGGCGGATGCCGATTGGCACGGAGGCAGTGGCGCGGGCTTTGTCCGGTGCGGACGGACATGTCCGGCGCGGAGAGGGGAATTTTTAGGGTTTGGGGTGGATTTCATCCGCGAATTTCGGGGGAGGCACCTATTTATAGATTCTAGGAGCTAGGGGAGTCCAAATGAGGAGTGGTTTTCGGCCACGCGATCGTGATCGAACGACCGAGAGCATGGAGGGGAGTTAGATGCGTTTTGGGCCAGTTTGGAGGGGTGTTGAGATGCAAGACAAAAGAGGCTTTTGCGGTACCCCGGTTAACTGTTGGAGTATCAAACGGACTCCAAATGGCACGAAACTTGACAGGCGGTCTACCGGTGCTATACCAAGGCCACTTGGCAAGCCTCGGGCCATTCCGAGAAAGTTCAACACCCGCTCACAACATGAGACAAAAAGGGGAACGTCGGAGGGCATAGGAGTGCCGGATTGCAAAACGGACAACGGGGAAAATGCTCGGATGCATGAGACTTACACGTATGCAATGCAATGCACATGATGACATGATAAAATGCAACACGCAAGGAAATGACATGGCAATGACAGCGAATAACTGGCAGACACCTGGCGCATCGAATCCGGGGCATTACAATGTGATAAGCAAGAGGTCCCCCTAAATTTGTGCACAGTTTAAGATTTGCTTTGGACTGCAAATGCACAAGGAATTAGGCTCATGGGTTACTCTTCCATGTCACATACATCTTGGTGGAGCGCTCAAAATAATAAAGATTGAATACATGCACTCATCACCAAGCAAAGTGAATGATCATATAAGGATAAGTAAGATAATAACATGTAACAAGCATAAGTGTAGCTTATGATCAAACACATGATCATCAATGTCTCACAGGTAATTTCATAGTATCTCAAGCAATCAAAAGCAAACAAAGTTCAACCAAGAAGACAAGAGAGAACAAAAAACAGCAAATATCTCTCTCGAAGCCTATGATCTATACATTTTTCTCCCCCTTTGGCAACAAGTTACCAAAAAGTTCCTAGAAAATGCATAGGAGTATATCGTCTCTCAGGCTTGGTCTTCTGTTGGTGGTGTAGAGATGGCTCCTTGGATGAAGACTTCAGTAGATGTGGTTGGAGCTGAAGGAGTTGGTGCTGGAGCTGGTTGCCCTGGAGCTGTAGGAGCTGTAGCTGGTGCAGATGAAGTGGCTCTGGTGTCTGTCATTGGCTCTGCAGCAGATCTCTGAGCTCGAGGCACTCTGGCAGATGCATCTGTAGTTGTCCTGCCCTTCCTCTCCTGCATGTCATCCTGTAGCTGCTCCACAACTGACTGAATCTCAGTTACTTTGACATCAAGATCATAGAATTTTTGTTCCATGATTCTTTCCAGGCTCTCCTGGTTTTGAGTCAGGGTGGCCAACCCCTTCTCAATCCTCAGTGTTGATGCTATCAAGTAACCAAGCTGCTCCTGCTTGTTCTTCAGAAAGTACTCAGATGCCTCTGCTTGAGATGGCATCTTGGCAGCCTTCTCTTTCCTTGCCTTCTCCTTCTTCTCTTGAGCTTGTACTGATGATGGTTCATTCTCATTCATTACAACTTGATTGTCCTCTAAGTCTGGATAGAGATCAAAGTGTTCCTTATCCAACAGATATTTTCCTGTGCCCATCTTTGAGTTAATCAACTCCTGAATCTGTGGGGCATATCCACAACTCCTCTTCTAGTCTGCTGCAGTCCTCTTCATAGTTTCAAATATGAGGCTCATGACCTTGAATTTATGGGGCACATCAAAAATGTGAAACAAGTTAATTGCATGCCCCCTAATCATGTTGTGGTCACCTGACTTGGGCAAAAGAGTCTGCCTTAGGATCCAGTTGATCGTAGGCAGCCCTGACAGAAGAAAATGAACTGATCCAAACTTGAAAGTTTCAAGTGCATCATCAGGGATTTCCTTGTACATATGTGACATTGAGTTATGATCCATTTTCTTCTTGGCATAAATATCCAAGTCATCTTCACTCTCCTTTGGGGCATTTATCAGATTGGCCCATTCCTCAATGGTTGATTGGTACCTTGTACCTTCAGACATCCAAACTATCCTGCCATCTGGATAGAAATGTGCTGTGGAGTAGAATTGCATAATGAGCTCATCATTCCAGTTGGTGAGCTTCTGCCCAACAAAATCTGCAACTCCACATGCAATGAAACTGTCTTGCACTCCAGGATAGTGTTCTTCATTTTCCTTCATGTAGGTCCAGTCGACCCACCTCATATCACAAACTATGGGCTTCTTATCCAATAAGATGGTCTCATAGAAGTCCTGTTGTTCCTTTGTGTGGAACCTGTAATCTACAGCAGTTCTTCTTCTGATTGCATATGGATTAGACAATCTCCACTGCCTGAGCCCTGCATCCTTCCTCAGCTTCATATTCTCAGCCACTGGATGAGCATCATTGTGGTCTGGAATCTTGGGTTTGAGCTTCCTTAAGATCTGCCCTTCTTCATCTTCCTCGGCAGCAATATCAGGCATTGGGGCCTTGTTCTTCTCAGCTTCTGGTATACTCCTGGTATTCCTCTTTGGTGCAATCTTGGGCTTGGGGGCAGCTTTGGGCTTTGAAGTTGCAACCCCTGACTTTATAGCATCACCCATCAAGTTTTGTGCCTTGGGTGCTGGTTCAGCAACCTCTTCTTCTTCCTCTTCCTCCATCATTGCAAGCTTCCCAATCACTTTGGCCATGGTCTTCTTGACCCTTTCCTTCCTTTTCTTTCCCTCAGCAGCTGGCTCTTTGGGATCAGGCTTCTCAGGTACTTGAGTGCAGGCTTTGGCTTTGGACATTGGTTGTCTACCTGCTGGCCTTTTGATCTTCATGCCTGGCTTTACTGCTGTTGAACTGTACTCCTTCTTGAGCACTACCTTCTTGGAAGTAGCCTCATCTTCTGCTGCCACATAGTCCTCATCCTCTGAGTCTGAGGTTCTCTTCCTTCTTGCTCTTGTGACTGCTTTGGCCAAATTGCTGGGAGTACTTCTGCTGCCTTCATCTGAGGAACTGGAGGGACTAGTGCCCTCACTCATGTGAATCTGCTCTTCTTCCCTGTTCTGACTGTCACTTTGGTCTGACATGCTGCAAATCACTGACTGCTGACCCTGTGAATAGTTATAGATGAGATAGAATGGATGACCATCACAAAATGCAGAGATTTTTGCAAAAGAATGATTAAAAAAACTTAGTTTTAGTTTCCATAGAAAGCATTTTAGATCTACTGATTTTCAAACTCGGTGATACCGAAGCAGTTTTGGAACCTAAACTAGTGAGATGTCGATGCTCAATGTTGATGTAGATCATTTGGAGCAATCCTTTGGAGTGAGTTGCACTTTCAATACCTACACGGGTTAGTCCCACAAGGAACAAACAAGAATATCCACAGACATATAGTGATGCACACACAAAATGATGTCCATGAAAACATTAGGTTACCTTGTCCCTTGCCTTACCAACATGAGGGTTTGTGACTCCTTGAACTAGTGCAAGATATGGAAGTTGATTGCACTTGTCCTTGCCATAATGATATGAGTGAAAAATGTTGGCGGAGTCACCCTCAAGAACTCTCTAGTTCTTCTTCTTCGGGATCCACATCATCTTGATGGGAATCCTTGGAGTTGTAGTTGTGCTTGATGAAGTAGAACTTGATGTAGTCTTGGGAACCCACTTGACCAAGGCCTTAGGTGCTTCTTCAAATGCATCAATCTCCTCTTGAAGGTTGTCCTTGCCTTTGTTCTTGTGGTCTTGTGGTGGAAGATCTTCTTGTGCTTGTGTTCCCTTGAAGGAAGTAGGATCATACTTCTCTTGTTGAGGAACAAACTTCATCTTGGGGTATTGATCTTCTTCCCACTCAACTCCATTGGCATTGAACTTTCGTTCAAAACCAACAGCTTGATTCTTCGGGTGCCTTCCTTGCTTGTGTACAATTTCCTCAAATTGCTTACTCCCGGCAAGGCTCTTGTATACACCTTTCTCTATAATTCCCTTCAATAAGTTGTTTTCTTGCTCAAGTGTAACTTGGCTAAGATAATCATTAGTGGAATCAAGAGAACTACTAGAAGCAACAATATTGGATTTAGCATTGTTGTTGTTACTACTAGAGGAAGAATCTTTCTTGTTCTTGTTACTAGACTTAACTTGAGGCATGTAAGTAGATAAGAGTAAACGCTTGGCAATATAAGAAGAACTTTTCTTACGGAGATCATCATTGATTGCTTTTAGGAACTCATGCTCTTGCTCAAGATTGAGCTTTTCAAAGCGTAACTTCTCATGAGCCCTTAAAAGTTCTCAATGATTTTCAAAGATAGTTTCATGAGCTAACTTAAGAGTGTTTAGTTCTTTAGTTAGAAACTCAATCTTCTCCTTATCATTGTCATTCGTTTTATGTTGTTTAGCATGACTAATTGACGTTTCATCATAGTATTCATCACTAGAGTTGTCAATAAGTAAATCATCATCACCTAACAAGTCATCTTCATCACTATTGAAATCAACATACTCAGGATGAGTTACCTTAGGACCTTTGGCCATGAAGCATCTTCCAATTCCTTCATTTGGTGATTCAAATATGTCGTAGGAGTTGGTTGACACAAGTGCTAGACCGGCAACACCTTCATCTTGAGTATGTTCGGAGTCGGAGTGATAGCTTCTCTCAGAGTGATGTTCAGAGTCGGAACCGGATACCCATTCACCAACATGAGCTTGATGTCTTTGTTTTGTGTAGTTCTTTGATGACTTGTCCTTCCTTTCAGAATCCTTGCTTCTCCGGGATGTTCTTCGTTCATAACGATCATCTCTACTCCTTCTCTCTCTTGGTGGTGATTCTTCTCTTATACTTCTTCTTTTAGGAGAATCTTCTCTTATTTTGTAGGGTGTCGTACACTCAGTGGAGTAGTGTCCGGGTCTCCCACAATTGTAGCAGTTGCGCTCTTGACTAGAAGATCTTTTGTCATTGTAGGACCTTGACTTAGAGCTTCTTTCTTTGCTTCTACTCTTGTAGAATTTGTTGAAGTTCTTCACCATTAATCTCAATTCTTCATTGAAGGTTTGTTTATCACTTGACGATGTAGGAGCTTCACATGAGGCTTTGTAAGCACCACTTGACTTGTTGTGAAGTTCCTCTTTATCCTTGAGTGACATCTCATGAGCAACAACTCTACCAATGACTTCCATTGGCTTGAGATTCTTGGCATTGGGCATCATTTGAATTAATGTGCACACGGTATCATACTTTCCATCCAATGCTCTTAGGATTTTCTTGATGATGAATCTGTCGGTCATTTCTTCACTCCCTAAGCCGACAATCTCATTTGTGATCAGAGCAAGCCTAGAGTACATTTCAGCGACACCTTCACCATCCTTCATTTTGAACTTGTCAAGCTGACTTTGGAGCACATCCAGCTTGGATTCCTTGACGGAGTCGGTACCTTCATGCATATCAATCAAAGTGTCCCAAATTTCCTTTGCATTCTCAAAGACGGCTGATTTTGTTGAATTCTTCAGGGCATAAATCGTTGAAGAGGATATCACAAGCTTGAGCGTTGTATTGCAGCATCTTCAATTCTTCCGCACTAGCTTCACGGTTCGGTTCTCTCCCATCAAATAATTCACCTTGCAATCCAATACAAACAATAGCCCAAACGGCGGGGTTATGTCCGAGAATATGCATTTTCATCTTATATGCTTCCAACTAGCAAAATTAGTGCCATCAAAATAAGGACCTCTACGGTGATAATTTCCCTTGCTAGACGCCACACTCTCCTAGGTTGTGAAACCAAGGCTATGACCACCAAAAGCTATGGAAATCAAAGCAAATGGAGACCAAAGCTCTGATACCACTTGTAGGACCTTGAAGTATGTCTAGAGGGGGGGTGATTAGACTACTTGACCAATTAAAAACTTAACCTTTTCCCAATTTTAGGCTTTGATAGATTTTAGCAATCTTTGGACAAGTCAAGCAATCATCACACAATTCAAGCAAGCATGCAAAGAGTATATAGGCAGCGGAAATTAAAGCATGCAACTTTCAAGAATGTAAAGGGAAGGGTTTGGAGAATTCAAACGCAATTGGAGACATGGATGTTTTTGGCGTGGTTTCGATAGGTGGTGCTATCGTACATCCACATTGATGGAGACTTCAACCCACGAAGGGTAACGGTTTCGCGAGTCCACGGAGGGCTCCACCCACAAAGGATCCATGAAGAAGCAACCTTGTCTATCCAACCATGGCCGTCGCCCACGAAGAACTTGACTCACTAGCGGTAGATCTTCATGAAGTAGGCGATCTCGTTGCCCTTACAAACTCCTTGGTTCAACTCCACAATCTTGTCAGAGGCTCCCAAGTGACACCTAGCCAATCTAGGAGACACCACTCTCCAAGAAGTAACAAATGGTGCGTTGATGATGAACTCCTTGCTCTTGTGCTTCAAATGATAGTCTCTCCAACACTCAACTCTCTCTCATAGGATTTGGATCTGGTGGAAAGAAGATTTGAGTGGAAAGCAACTTGGGGAAGGCTAGAGATCAAGATTCATATGGTAGGAATGGAATATCTTGGCCTCAACACATGATTAGGTGGTTCTCTCTCAGAACTGGTAAGTTGGAAGTGTAGGTTTGTTCTGATGGCTCTCTCCATGAATGAAGAGGAGGTGGAGTGGTATATATATCCTCCACACAAAATCTAACCGTTACACACAATTTACCAAATTCGGTGGGACCGAATCATCAAACTCGGTCGGACCGATTTAGTAAACCTAGTGACCGTTAGGGTTTTCGGTGGGACTGACATGCAACTCGGTAGGACCGATATGATTAGGGTTAGGGCATAACATAATCTCGGTGAGACCGATTACACAAACTCGGTGAGACCGATTTTGGTAATTAGCTAACCAAAGAGTTGGTCAGGTAAACTCGGTGGGACCGATTCGCTCTTTTCGGTGAGACCGAAATGTTACGAAAGGGAAACAGAGAGTTTACATTGCAATCTCGGTGGGACCAATCGCTCACTTCAGTTAGACCGAAACGTTACGAAGGGAAACAAAGAGATTACAATCCCATCTCGGTGAGACCGAGATCCCTATCGGTGAGACCGATTTGCCTAGGGTTTGTGGCAGTGGCTATGACATTTGAACTCGATGGCGCCGGATAGAAAGAATCGGTATGACCGATTTTGACTTTGGGTTTAGGTCATATGTGGATGTGAGAAAGTAGTGGAGGGTTTTGGAGCATATCACTAAGCACATGAAGCAAGAGGCTCATTAAGCAACACATCATCCCTCCTTGATAGTATTGGCTTTTCCTATAGACTCAATGTGATCTTGCATCACTAAAGTGTAAAATGTAGAGTCTTGAGCTTTTGAGCTTGAGCCAATCCTTTGTCCTTGATATTTTGAGGGATCCACTTTCATCCTCCATGCCATGCCATTCATTAAGCTTTCCTGAAATAATAGTCTTGGAATAGCATTAGCTCAATGAGCTATATGTTGTTATGAATTACCAAAACCACCTAGGGATAGTTTCATTTTCAAATGTTCATGCTCAACGCGCACCAAATAACACTTATTTAGGTTCATATCTAATCCCAAAATTAAACGTAGAGGGAGCGTGCTGAAGACGATCACATCAACATTGGAACCATTTTCAACGTGAACCGTCACCTCGTCCTTAGCTAGTCTTCGTTTATACCGCAGCTCCTGGGTGACAAATATTAGCGGCCAAAGCAATATCAAATACCCAAGCGCTACTATGAGCACTAATAAGGTACACATCAATAACATGTATATCAAATATACCTTTGTTGACATGCCAACCTTCTTATCTGCCAAGTACTTGGGGCAGTTCCGCTTCGAGTGGCCTTTCCCCTTGCAATAGAAGCACTCAGTCTTGAGTTTAGGTCCAGCGGGAGCGGCAACTGCCTTGCCATTCTTCTTAAAGTTCCCTATCTTTCCCTTGCCCTTATCGAAACTGGTGGTCTTATTGACCATCGACACTTGATGCTTTTTCTCGATTTCTACTTCTGCGGCCTTAAGCATTGCGAAGAGCTCAGGGATTGTTTTCTCCATCCCTTGCATATTATAGTTCATCACAAAGCCCTTTGTAACACCCCCTATAATTAGGAGCTACAATAACCTCTGGGATTAAGCTAATCCTTTTTGCTAAACAGGGCATGATCTTCTTGATTCAATCTCTTTTATAATTCCTTTTAAATTCAAATTCAAATGTAAAGTGAAATTCAAAAATTCCCA
Source organism: Triticum aestivum (assembly GCF_018294505.1). NCBI lineage: Eukaryota > Viridiplantae > Streptophyta > Magnoliopsida > Poales > Poaceae > Triticum > Triticum aestivum. The sequence continues at coordinate 194,323,395 of NC_057813.1, forward strand.
AACATGAAAAACTAAAATGTTCAAAGTGTGGAAAATAATCCATAACTAATTTTGGTGGTGGAACCAACTTTTTACAATGTGTTTAAATGCCCTAAGCTAATTAAAACAATGGTTACAACAAATATCTTAATGCCTTTTAAAATTATAAAAATGATAAACTAATTTATTTAAGATTTAAGCTTAATGTGGCAGTAGCCTAAATTATAATGGTATTTTAGGTGCAATTCTCATATTTTTATTAGTAGCTTCGATTTAAAGGAAATCTTGAAAACAGAAAAAAGGCCCACTATCCCCTGGGCCTTAGCCACCCGAGCGGCCCGGCCAGACCAGCTCATCCCCACCCCTAGTCGCCTTCCTGTTCGAGCGACCACGGACGCGGTCACCATCGCACCACCTCGTTGGCCCGCCCTGAGGGGATAAGGACCCCCTCCGGCTCCTCGAGTCATTCCCCTGCCACACTCACCTCGCCCCTCTTCCCTCCTCTCCACCTCATCCCTCTCCGCCCCGGACGCCCGAGGCCACCGCCGCCTCACCATCCTGCTTTCTGCCAGACCACCTCGCCATCGCCCTCACCTGGAACCGAACCACCACTGCCTCCTCGAGCCTCGCCGCCCCCCATCGCAGCAACGCTTGTGAGCTCCCCCTCTCCCCATCTCCTCCCTCTATCCCGACGCCCACAGACGTCCGCCGTGCCTCGGCCAATTTCGGCTCCCCAGCCTGCGCCCTGACGCGGCCACCCCTGATGCTGTCTGCTGCTTGTCGTCGCAGCTATGCACCCGCTGCTGCATCACCGCACACGCCCCACGGCCATCCCCACGGTGTGCCGCTTCCTGTCGCTGCTCACCGCCGCCACTCATGCTACGTGCTGTTGCAGCCACCATGCGCCCGCCTGAGCGCGCGCTCGCCACCACCGCATCGCGCCAAGCCTATGCCTCACGTGTGCCCAACACTACAAAAAAAAGACACATCTATGACATTCTGGGCCGACCGAAAAGATTTTCTGTCATACTTATGACACTTCTATGACGATAATTGTGACAAAACCCGGTATCATCATAGATGTGGTGGGCTCCTACTTCTATGACAAAAAATCATGATAGAAAATGGGCTTTTCGTCCTGGGCGAGGCGGAGACGCAGCTGCATGACATTCTTTGGGCCGTCCATGACAGAAAAAACCTGGTAGAAGCGAGGGCAAGGAAAATTTCGGGGGGTTCCCGGTTATGGTGGGTGGTCGGGGGCCGAGCGATGCGCGTTTCTCTCGTACACGTATGCGCGTGTGTGCGAGGCGTTGGGCTCTAACTGAACCCGAGCGAGGCGTTGCCTAACTGAACCCGAGCGATTGCACTCTAGGCTATGCGTTACTGAACCCAAGTCACCGAGCGATTCCTTCGCTACTGCTGCTAACTGAAGCTGATCGATGCTGCCTCTGGATGAACAGTGAGTGTTGCAGGGGGGTTGGATGAATAGTGAGTGTTTGCGGGGGGGGGGGGAGGGGGTTGGATGAACAGTGAGCGGTGGGAGTGGATGAATAGGACCCATGGCGTTGCCTCTGGATGAACAGGACCCCGATCGATGGAGACGGTTGGGGCTGGATGAACAGGACCCCGTGGAGGGCTGGATGAACAGGACGACCCCGTGGAGGGCTAGATGAACAGTAGATGGTGGAGGGGTGGATGCCCGTGGAGGGGTGGTTGAACAGGAGCCCGTGGAGAGGGGTGGTTGAATAGTAGCCGGTGGAGTAGCGCGCGGTGGAGGCTGGATGAACAGGAGCCCGTGGATGAATAGTCGTAGGTGGAGGCTGGAGGAGGTCGATGGTGGATGAACAGTAGCCCGTGGAGGCTGGAGGAGGTCGACGATGGAGTTGAACAGTATCTCGTGGAGTCCCGTTTTGTGGTACGCCACACCCCTCCCGATGAATAGGACCCCCATTTCGACCATAGCGCTCCAACACAAGTCCGTTTCGTCTATTTTGCGGTATGCCACACCCCTCCCGATCAACAGGACCCCCGTTTCGACCGTAGGAGGTCTGTTTCCTCCGTTTTGCAGTACGCCAGAGCCCTCCCGATGAACAGGATCCCGTTTCGAACGTGGCTGGTTGAACACAAGGCCATTTCCTCCGTTCTGCGGTACGCCAGGCCTCGTTTCGATCGCCTATTCCATACAAGCCGGTTGGCTCCCACGCGTTCCGTTGCCTCCCGATGAACATGACGCATTCCGTTGCCTCCCCATGAACACGGCGCATTCCATTGCCTCCCCATGAACAATACGACGACACTGTTTCTCTGTTCTGACCCAGCCATGTACACGAGCCCTGGCCGTACGTATGCGCGAGTGTGCGTTCGAGACCCCGCCCGTATGTACACATATGTGGCCGTATTTTCTTTCTTGCAAACTGGCCGCTGTACGTACGTGTACATGCTACGTGCATGCCTCTACTATGACACGTGCGCGCCTCTACATCCACCAGTATATACGTACATGTTCGCGACCAAAATGACAACACTACGTACGCTTCGACCAGGTGGGTCCCGACTGTCACTCACTTCCTTGCTGCGAAGATGTAGCTAGTGGGTCCAGTAGTCATGGGGGCGAATCGTTTTTCCTTTTTGCCCGGACGCACTTTCTTGTGTGCGAAGATGTAGCTGGTGGGTCCCAACAGTCAGGGGGGAGACGTTTTTTTCATGAAATACAGTGGCCCGTCCGGTGTGTCCCAACTGTCAGGTGGAGGAATCATTATTTTCCGCGTAATAAGGAGGCACTTATTTGCTGCGACCATGGACCCAGCTGTCAGCCTCTCCACGTATACTCCACGTCTGATGGAAGTCGTTCCTTGACCACGTTGACCACGCCGCGCCGAGAGCACCACGGCGGTGGATGACGGCGAGGCCTAGGAAGGGGACGACGCGGAGCCGTGGAAGACGCGGCAGTGGAAGCCCGTGCGGAGAGGAGTACGAGGGTTCATTGGTTCAGCTGCGGTGTGAGGTTGCCGTCGCCGTAGAAATACAGGGGGTGTGGGTGAGTAGAGGGATGGCCTAGCCAGCGGTAGGAGTAGTAGGGGGCGGTGAGGCCATCACGACATCACAGTCGGCCATGAGAGGCAGGAGCACGCGGCACGACCAGCGCTGGTTTGGGCGGGTGGAGCAAGAAGACCAGATGTTGAAGAAGCACTACGGCCATTGGATGGAAATCGTACGGTCACTGGAGCTAGAATCGTTCATATTGACTAAGTTGACAAAGCCCTCCGTCCCCGTCAACTTAGTTGGCCCACAAGTCATCCTCCCACTATGGTGGGTCCCATCTAGTAGGGGGTATTCATTTTTTTGTGCTTAATGAGGAGGCACTTCCTTGCGTGCGAAGATATAGCTGGTGGGTCCGACCTGTCAGCGGGGGGAACGTTTTTTTCATGAAATACAGAGGCCCTTCCGGTGGGTCCCAGCTGTCAGGTGGAGGAACATTATTTTGCGCGTAATAAGGAGGCATTTCCTTGTGTGTGGCCATGGACACAGCTATCAGCCTCTCCACGTATAGTCCACGTCCGATGGATGTCATTCATTGACCACGTTGACCAGGCCGCGCCGAGAGCACCATGGCGTTGGACGACGGTGAGGCCTAGGAAGGGAACGACACGGAGTCGGGGAAGACTCGGCAATGGTTTCCCACACGGTGGGGAGTACAAGGGTTTACTGGTTCGGCTGCCGTCGCTAGAAAATAACAGGAGGTGTGGGTGAGTAGTGGACTGGCCTGGCCAGCAATGAAGTAGGGTGGGGCGGTGCAGCCTGTGCGGCAGCACAGCCGACCACGGGAGGCGGGAGCAGGCAGTCCCACTGGCGCTGGTTTGGGCGGCTGGAGAAAGAAGATCAAATATTGAAGAAGTAGCACGGCCGTTGGATTAACATCCAACGGTCACTGCTGAGAGCACAATCGTTTGTGGACTAAGTTAACAAAGCCAAAGTACACGTCAACCTAGTAGACCCACAAGTCAGCCTACAAATCTGTCCCAAACGGCATACACCCCGAAATTTCTAGCCAAATTCAAATTAATTTTGAATCTAAATATACCTTAATTTAAATTGAATGAAATTTTACCCGCACAAAAACAATGAAATTTAAAATATCAAAATCCGAAAGAAAACAGTATTTTGGAAGTAATTGCCTGTTTGCTGTATTTTTTAATTTTATAGCCCATTTTTATTACTTGTAGTCCATTTCTTATTACTTATAGCCCATTTTCTCGGTAAAATGCATCCCTCCTCGTCTTGAAAGATTTTCGGCCCAGCAGGGCGTAGAAAAGCAAGTAGGCCTACGTTGGTTATTCTGCAAAAAACAAAATAGCTGGCTAGCCATTTTCAGAAAGGAAAAAAACAAACTGGGCTGGTCATGTGCTAAACATATGAAATAAAATCCTGGGCTAGACGGGCCACGGGTCCCGCACAACCCAGTTGATACCCTTCTCCGTCCCGAAAAAACAAGATTACTGCGCGCGCTGCTGGGTCCCTACTGTCATCCTCACCATGTACATTCATCTCCTTATTCCTCTCGGTTGTTGACCATGTTGACAACACCGGAGGGCGGCGCCGCGGCGAGTGAACCAAGGCGGAGGACGATGGTGAGTCCTCGGACGGGAACGGACAGGAGCCGGGGAAGATGCGTGGAGTTTTAGGGTGCGATGTGGCGACGATGCGTGCGCGGCAGCACAGCCAGCCGTGGGAGGCGGGAGCAGGCGGTCCCGCTGGCGCTGCTTTGGCTTTGGCGGCTCGAGGAAGAAGGGACTGAAGAAACACGACAGACATTGAATGTCAATCCAACGGTTAAGGTTGGCACAATCGTTTGTTGACTAAGCCGACACCAAGTAGCATACTTTTTTATATATAGGAAGAAAAGAAAAACTGGGCACGTTGGCCTGATAACTTTCCTGAAACTGTGACCGTTCGATCTTGTGTTGCCACTAAAACTGCGAGGAAAATGCGTTCGTCTGCCGTCCTCCTCCCAGGAAACTAGCACCCTTGGTTTTCCACCGAGAGGTCTTGGGTTCGAGTCCTAGTAACTCTCAATTTTGTCCTCCTTCCTTCCTCGCAAAAAAGGGAAAGAAAATCAAAGACTTGGGAAGGCATACAGAACAAGCTAGTGTACCAGTAAAGAGACGTTGCCGAGTTTTAGAAAAAAGAGAGACATACTCCTGTAGCTAGTTCGAATCCAAACCTAGACTATGACTATATATGGTGCTATGCTACGCTGCAAGTAATGAAACTGACATATCCAACGTTCACTTCTCCTCTTCTCTACTTACTCTGCCTACCATCAGAAGCTCTGGCCGCAGCAACCATGTCCGCTGGCTGCTCGTCCAGCTGCTCTTCAGCAGGCAACAACCGAATATGCTCTAAGTCACCACCCGTACCATCGCTTGTGGGTCTCATCACACCCCCGCCGGCACACGCACCACAGCCAATTGCTCATCGCAACAGGTGTACATTTAGTGGGACATGCTGGAATGAGCTGAATATCTCTTGACCTGTGAATGGCAACAGATTGGACATGATGATGCACCTCAAAACTTTGCATGATCGCCCCATGGTTATGGATATCTTCTTGGTGGCAGCTTGGAGTCTTTGGAAGGAAAGAAACAATAACTACTTTCGCCAAGTAGCCCCATCACTCTCATCCTGGAAAACTAGGTTCAAGGACTTTGCTAATATTAGCCATAGGGTCCCTGACCACAGAAAACAGATAGTTGCCACTATACTTGACACTCTACATTGAGAATACCAGTGATGCTTTCCCCCTGCGTGGGTGTTGCTTGCTGAATTTTGTCCATATGTAATGTAACATTGTACAAAATTGTTTTACCCCTTGGTAATATACTAAGCAGTAGGAGTCTTTCCTACTGTCTAACCCTTAAAATAAAACAATCCTCAACCCTGGCCGAGTCTTCTACAAATGCCCGAATCATGGGTAATAATATGTTTAAGTGTTGTTCTGCTGCTTTCAATTGCTGATTTTTTTAATATTTGGTTGATGATCTTCCAATTTGATTCGTGCAGAAAAGGGAAGATTCATGTGATTTGTATTTCTGGGAAGTTGCTGATGTGGGGGAATGCAACTACGCTGATTATTTGGTTAGCCGAGGAATCCCAATACCAGCGGGTTGGGGTGTTGGACAAGTAACTGAAGGAACCGCAGAAGAGGAAGATGCAGAGCAGAAGGTTAAAGATGCAGTTCCTCTGATCATGGCCAAGAAACAGCTGCTGAACGGCCTTGACAGCATTGAGGAGATGAAAGAGCTTGTGAATATAATGGGCAAAATCGATGTGCTCTTTAGGATGATTGTCTCTTTATTTGCATGTAGCACTCGTGATGTATTCAGTGGCTATGACATGAGCACTTTGCTGAAACTAGTAATGAATGAAACATGGGTAGCAGGCTGGGCGTAGTGTTATGAACATCTAATGATTTCTATTAACGGAAATCAGGGGGTATCCCCTTTTGCTCATAAATAAATAAATAGCAAAGGCCCTGTCGGGTCAGCTTTGTTCTTATTCGAAGACGTCAAGCAAATTGCAGTCCAACAACAAACTATGTCATCAAATTCAAGTTTCACAACCAAATATGAGTACAACTGAACAACAATGTCATCATGTTTTAGTCGTCATACAATCACCAAACACAAATCAACATACATAACAAGTGATGTTCTCACAGCAAAATATTGAACAACATGTTCATCAGGTTTCAGTTGTCATAGCAAACACAATTTCACATAGTAGATAAAAAAACGTCTTCTGACAGGTAAATACGACAAAAGCAATGTAATCATCATCCGCAGCAGCAGCGTCAACATCTTTGCCATGTGTATCAGTCTGAATCATAATTCCCCACGATGTCGTCTTCTTCTTCGTCCTCAACGTCCTCGAACGTTGGCTTCTTCTTGATCAACTCTTGTATGTCCACAGCACGACAGGCAATCTTTTCGCTGGCGTCATTGACATGATGGTTCTCAAAGATATTAGGAACATCTGTGTTATCTTGTACATCAGGAGCAGTGTAAGCATCATCTTGTTGTGCAACTTCATTAAACGAATTCCTCTGCTCAAACTTTTGCAATACTCTCCAGTCATCGCTACGTGCAAATGTGTCTTCCAAGAAAAATATCTGTGTTGCTTGATTTGCCAAAATAAAAGGCTCGTTGGTCCGGTACACCGCCTTGACATTGATGGATTTGAAATAATCATCAGCTCTGGGTTTTGCGATCCTGGAAAATAGGTTATACCAATGACAGCACAACAGAACCACACACCGATGATCCTCGAAACTGGAGATATACTGCAACTAAACAATGTTTGTTATGTTAGCATACATTTCAGTTGTCTCTTTGTCATACGTATCCGTGCTCATGATGGCACTGTTTTGTGTCTTCCTGCCTTCATCTCGTACAAGGGTGTTGTAGCGCACATCTCCAACAATGCAAGATTCATAATGTCTTACCCAAGTATCAGGACCCATTGCTAGTGAGTAAAGGGCATCATCAACTGCATGCCCATCCCCCCGCATCTTCTTAGCCTATGGTTAGAAAATAGACAAGCTGATCATCTTATGTACTCAATATATTGAAAAAACCGATAGTGCAATTCAAAAGCTTACATGGCTCTTGAACCATTTCGCAAATCCTGCCATAACCAGTTTGTCAATGTTTCTTGGATTTTGCGGCAGTAACTCCTTTTTGTAGATGATGCACAACATAGTGATCGCGTCAAACATCTAAATATATAAGAATTACTGCAAGTTCAGTAGATTACGATGTATAAGCTGCAGTACTGCACTTACTTGATATAAGGTAGTATCTCAGGACAGTTATTCAACACATACCAAATCATTTTGTCCAAGTCTTTAGGTTTGTCCTCTTGTCGACTCTTGCCTGTAACTCGAACAGAATAATCGAAAACATTGAGCCCGAGATTGTCTTCACCCACCTCTTTGCTAAGCTGATCAGCTGTTTCAATGTATTTTGAGCAGAATGTCAACGCTTCTGTAGCAATGTAGGCCTCTGCAATGGAACCCTCGGGTCTAGCTCTGTTCCTAACATAGCCCTTGAAAGTGCCTAGTCGTCTTTCAATAGGGTACATCCAGCCATACTCTACTGGACCTCTAAGTAGTGCCTCATCAGGTAGATGAACAACCAAATGCACCATCACATCAAAGAAGGCTGGAGGATATATCTTCTCCAGGTCGCATAGGATAGTTGGTATCTTGTCTCTAAGACGCTCCAAAGCATCTATCCTGATATTTCTACTGCAGAGTTCCCTGAAGAATTGGCCCAACTCTACAACTGCTCTGTATAAGTCAGGGCGGCCCAATCCTCTAACGATAACAGGTAAAACCCTTTGAAGTAGGACGTGGCAATCATGAGTTTCCAACCCTTGTACCTTGTTTCCATCTGCACTGACTCTCCTTTCAGGGTTGGAAGCAAATCTATGTGGGAATCTCACACGTGATAGGACCTCGCAAAATTCTTTTCTTTTTACCTTGTCCAAGATGTACACAACTGGTGCCATATCCCGTGGTTAACCTTCATTTTGCACCTGCAAATCTTGTCTGATACCCAGGTGTGTCAAATCAATCCTAGATTTTAAGGTATCTTTCGTCTTGCCTTCAATATTAAGAAGTGTGTCGATAATGCTGTCACATATATTTTTCTCGATGTGCATCACATCAAGGTTATGCCACAGATCCAAATCTTTCCAATACTCCAAGTCCCACAAAGTGGACCTGCGGGTAAACAATAATCTCTCTTCTGCCCTGTCACGCTTCCTTTTCCCGCTACCATTACCAGGATGGTTTCCTGGTGTAATATGCCTGACTTTTTCTAATTCCACTTGCAACTCATCGCCGGTGAGCCTCTTTGGCGCATAACAGTTTTCATGCTTTGCATTGAACACATGTCTTCGGTATTTTCTAGGATGTGGCATTTCCTTGGCAAGGAAACAGTGGTGTCCAATGTAACAGATCTTGCTAAGTATTGCGTATGATAGCAGATTCCTGTCACAGCGAACACATGCATTGTAACCATGTGTCGTTCGCCTTGACATAGTGCCCAAAGCCGTATAATCATGGATGCACCAAATTATAACAACACGCAGAAAGAAATCAGCTGGTGGGCTGCTATATAGGTCTCGAGTGAGAACACCCCTCCATAGCTGTTGAAGTACCTCCACAAGAGGCTCCATGAACAAATCAAAATCCTTTCCAGGACTTTTTGGACCTGGGATGAGCAAGGCCATCATGTAGTTTGATTCTTTGGTGCAGACATTTGGAGGCATGTTGTAAGGGATAACAAGCACTGACCACATGCTATATGTGGCGCTTTGGTTGCCAAATGGTTTAAATCCATCTAAAGCTAAGCCAAGTCTAATGTTTCTCGAGTCAGCAGCAAACTTTTTGTGTTTATGATTGAAGCTTTTCCACTCACTACAATGAGATGGATGGATCATTACATTTTAGTCTCTGTACTCCTGGTTCCTAGAATGCCACAGTACTTCCTCTCTTGTTTCAGCATCATGAAACAACCTCTGCAATCTTGGTATAATTGGAAAATGTCTCAGAACATTATGAGGAATCCTCTTCACAGCATCGCCATCTTTCCATCTTGATGATTTGCATTTCGGGCATTCACTTAAGTTGGCATAATCCTTCCGGAACAGAACACAATTATTCTTACAAACATGGATCATATCATATCCAATTCCAACTGCATGAAGGAAATTCTTCATTTTACTTTAGGTGTGTGGCAGCTCAGATGCATCTGGGAAAGATTTGCGGAAAGCAGCCAACATCGCATCAAATGATTTGTTGGTCATCCGCTCAGATGTCTTCATCTGAAGAAAGGTGACCATAGCTGAGAATACTGACAGCTTATTTCCTGGGGTGACAGCCATGTTGCATTGTTCCAACATGCGGGCCCATCGTTTTTCTTCTGTAGGTGAAAGTTCACGGAATGCACGAGCATTTTGTAGCATTGTTTCAATGTTGGTCAAACTCAGTGGCTCCGCCACCACCACCTCCTCCTCCTCTTCCACCTGAGTATCAGGCAGATCAAGATGGTGATCTGCTGCTTCCACGTAGTCAATAACATTGATGTTCACAGTTTCACCATGATGAACCCACCTAGTATATGTGACCGACATCCCATACAAGTGTAGATGATTTTGCATAGTTGACTGGGGTCTTGTAACTGAATTCATACAACTACTACACGGGTAGAGCACATCTGATTTCGGACCACCGTACTCAGCTCTGATAAAGTTCATGAAGTTTTCAACCCCCTCGACATATGCAGCAGAGAATCTTCGAGCAGAAGTTATCCAAGTCCTGTCCATCTGTTAGACATACAAATTAGTTCTTCTACTAGATATTAAGGAAAAACATATATGCTTTTTTATGAAGTCCAGAAAAAAATACCTAGGTCGATGTCTAAAGCTATGGCAAGATATTTGGATGAGCAAATCTAAGTAATGAAGTATATGTAAAGCTAATTCAGCAAACAGATTTGAGTGCTAAATTATGGTAGTTTGTTTTAGCAGTCAATGAGGCCGAGCACACAACTATCAAACTATCGAAGGCCATCGCAGCAACAAAGATCGAGTATAAAATGGTGTAGAGCTATTTCACCTAACAGATTGGCTACTAGACCATGGCAATCTACGTCACAATAAATATATGGCAGGATATTTTAGCAACTAATCGGACTTGGCATGCCATCTCAGCTAAGCAGATTGAGTGCAGAACAGGGCAAGGAAGCTTCTTAAGCAGAGCATATTGACTGTAAACTACTTCGGCAAATAGTGAGATTAACAGCGTCTATCAGCTAACATTCAGCGCTACACCGACATGAAAGGGGCCTCAGTCTAGAATGCGCGTACTGTGGGAGAAGCTGACCACTGTGCGTCTCCACATGAATGTCGCCAGCGATGGCGGCGCTGACCGCCGTGCGCCTCCACAAGAACGTAGCGAGCGGTGCCGGCGCCGCTAGAGGACGGCAGTCTATGAGAACGTACTGTGGGAGCGAGAAGATTGCCGTGCGTCCCCTCGACGAACCGCAGCGCCGACGTATTGGCGTGGCGGGGAGGACGGCTTTGGCGGAGTGAATGGAGTGGAGGGGGACGGGGGGGGGGGAGGGGGGGTTTGGGGAATATTATTGGCTAGTTGGCTGAAGGGCGGTTGAATCGGATTTGGGGGGAATTTTTAGGTGGGTGGGGGGGGGGGAGGATTTTCGCGTGGTGGGCGGGGGACTTTGGCGCATGATCGGTTTCTCCAAGTGCAGTCCCACGTGTCAGTGAAGAGGCAAGCCAAAGCGTGTTCCGTTTGTGTGAGCCATGTGCAGGACCGAACGTGTGTGGGGTGCAATGCGACCGCGACATGAGTGTTGTGAGTGTACTGCCTTTTTTCCTTTTAAACTAGGTGCTTCGCCCCCTAAAAAAACTTCTTGCTTGGCGCGATCCATCAATACTACTACTAGAGTACTAGTAATCCGGTAATCCCGACTAAAACGGCGCGGCCGAGTCTTTTCCTGCGCGATATGCTGGGAGGTTGGCTTAGTTGGGTTTTTTAGGACAAGTAATGCTACACCTACGTAATCCTAGTTATGTAATTAACGTAATGTGAAACATGTGAGATTTTGATTGTAGATTGGGGGAGGGAGGGGCCCACCACCATGAAAATCAGGGGAGGAGAGAGAGAGGAAATTTATGTTAATCCTTTTGTAGGTTCCCGTAGATGTAGAAAGATGTGAAATGCGTGAATGTGTAGTGGACGTACTATTGGAGTGCCTAGGATAAATTGTGCATGTATAGACCCTATGTGTTTATTTTACTTCGCATGTTAGATTTGTCTCGGTTCAATAAAAAGCAGAGTTGGTGATGATGGTGTGCCTGTCATCCTACAATATAGGTCGTCCGATCTATATCCGACGGATAGGAAGGAAACTATGACAATTTACCCGCACTCCTTGTTCATGCTTTTCTCCCACAAGATCTTGATCTTCTGTTCAACGCACGTGCATCTTGCTAGTACTCCTACAATATACTATATTATTGTGAAAGTTCATATACACCGACCAAGATTAATGCAAACACGGCATATTTTCATTACATTTCGAACTTTTATAGGACAGAAAAATAAAAGAAACCCGACCCCAAACCTATTCTACGGCGGCGACCGATGTCCTCCATCTGCGATATCTATGTACGGGGCCGGGGTTCAAGACCCGTGAAGTGAAGGTGCAGTCTCCGGAGAGGAAGAGTAGAACACGGGACACAGACCGGCCAGTTGGCACACCAGGCCCTGCCGCCTCCCATGCCCCACTCATCCTCGGAGGAGTCCCCGAACTCGGCGGTGCCGGACGTTGGACAACGACAAGTAGGACGCGTGGCTGATGGTGCTCCCGTCGTCGGCCGCCAGCGTGCCCACCGCTTGTGCGGTCGCATCCGCGTCCGGCTACGCCGCTATTGCATCGCGAGAGGCGACTTGAGCGAGGGCGGCGACCTCGAGCTTCATCCTCGAAGACAAGCTCTCCCGCATAGGGTTCGCACTTGCGTTCATGGAGGATGTGGTGCCAGGTAGGAGGATGATGCACTATGGTGTGGAGGTTAGCTAGGCGTTGCCGCTTTAAGTTGCGCATTCCGGTGAAGCCAAGCGTCCGGGTGCATCATTAAGTCACCGGGGTTAGTTCCTCGGGCACCGAGCCTCTTAACGACGACATACGAATGGATGGCATGAATGCGGGCAGCTAGCGCTGGCTGGGAACGCACCGCGCGACGGCGCGAGGGACGAGGGTTTTGGTGTGCCAGGGTAGTCAGCTGCGGTCGTGGCAACGTTGGAGATGCCCTTTGCTCACATGCGATCCCCGCATGTCATTGAAAAGCAAGATGACCTGGCATGGTCCCAGGTCCTGAGGATGCAGTTGGCCGTGCTACACCACTCCGCGGACGTGTTGCGGCGCCCCGTGCATTCGATGAGCCGGGTGTTGGGGTGTGTTTCGATTGTGGCCAAAGTGCACCTTACAAAAATTTTGGTCACGACCAAAGATTGGTCTTTGTTTGGATGATTGCCATTTTTTTGGCATGCCAATGAACTCTAGCCAACTCTAGTTCAATTTTTCTTACCAATGTCGTCCAAATCATGGGCAACCAATACCTCAACCAAATTTTTGGCTACCGAATACTTTGATGGGGCAACCTTGGGCACAAACCAAACAGACAGTTGGTCGTGCCACAACACTAACGCCACCCTCGGCACACTGAAACCGACCGTGTCTAGCGACGATATGAGCGTGTCACTCACTGCAGTCGCCGTGTCCAGAGGCGATGCTGGAGCTGCGCCACGTTGTTGGCCCCAATAACCCACATGAATGGTTGTCGGTTGGCGAGGAGGTCGTGGGCCAGCTCCTCCATTGGACTAGTCTGCGCTACATCGTCCCGAGGGGTGTGCCCCACATGCCGGTTTCCCTATTTTCCCGGCCATATTCGAGCGTCAGTGCTCCGCGTTGCACATTAGGCCTTTCACTACGTAGGCCAAGTGAGACAACTTGTGGCATTTGCTTATTTCTCATTCCTCTCCAACCCTCTTCTCCGTCGATCGTGTCGCCCTCCGGTCGAGTCTATCCTCCCGCATTCCTCATTTGAACATTCCGCCGAGTATCATTCGCATGTACCCACCCTAGTCCTCTTTCAATCGATCTCCGAACCCCGAGATGAAATCGAGAGAGAACGAGTGGGGGCACGTGATACCTAAGGCGGATTCAAAATTTTGAACCGGTGATCATAGCATCCGCAAATCATATATAAAGGGTATTCAATGCTCGTTTTGTTTTTGAACGTATAATATACTCCCTCCTATCCTTTGTAGTTTACATATAAGTTTTATGTGTAGTCAAAGTATCTCTACTTTGATAAAAAAAGTACCAACATTCAACAACGCCCAATCAATATTGTTAGATTCGTATGTACTCCTAGATTTGTACTCGAGATGGTTTCCAATTTGTTTTCAACCACATGAATGTGCTTGTTCTCGCGCATGCTCTTCCTACTAGGATTTCACCATGTATAGCCAGTCTAGTAGTAACTTTTTTAAGCTCCTTGTCCAATAGTACACATGGAGTACTAACAACATCTGTACTAGAGTATGCAATGCTCATAGTAGTACTCCTTCCTTCCATTTATATAGGGCCTATGTGGAGGAGAGAGATGTGAAAAAGTAAGGGGAGTGAGCTCTCATGCAAGAGCCTAGCTATATACGCATTCCTAGTTAAATACAATAAATATGAAGAAAGAGATAGAGAGGAGATGGAAAAAAGTACTAATACAATAGCCAACCTTTTTTGTGGAAAATAGCCAACCTTATAGCCCACACTACCGTATGAGTGCATATAATAGATGATGGCTATAGATGACATGGCAGTCCCTCATAGCCATCGACTGGCTATATTGTTAACCATGCTCTAATGCGTTTTTAAAACCGCATTTGACCATTGACAAGATTAATAGTACATGAGATGTATAATGTGAAAATTATATCATTGGAAACTCCTTTCACATACGAATTTGACTGTATGCTTTGTGTAAGTTGCATGTCATATATTAGTACTCTAACATTTGGTCAAAGTTAGCCTGGAAAAACGCATTAGGCCCTGTATAGTAAATGAAAGGAGGAAGTAGTAGTGGTAGTGGATCCTCTGACGTAGGTATCCTGCCTTACCCTCCCTGTCGGCCACTTACTGGTGGACCCCATGCTTGCTAGGCCCCGCATGTCAGTTACTCAATGGGTTCGGCCACGTCAGGGGATCCTCATCCGTAGTATACTCCCTCTTTTTTATTTACTCCGCATAAAACGAAGGGAGTGGTAGTATAATAAATGACGCAAGCGGGGGAGGGGAGGGACGTCGGATTGCTCTCAACTGCGGTCCCACAAGCGAGCGAAAACGCAAGACGAAGCGCGTTCCATTCGATGAGCGATGTGGAGGGTCCAGTGTGCCGGGCTGCAACGCGAACGCGACAAGAGCGATGTACAGTCAAAACTGATTTACCGGTCGTCATCGGAACCACTATTCACACCAGAACCTTCGTTGCTCGGCCTACACCAGCCACTTCCCTAAAACCACACCTAATCTCCAGCCCATTCCCCCACCTTTTGATCCCCTAGCCCGCATCAAGCGTCCCCTAGTTCGCCGGAAAGCCATGGTGCGCCGCAAGATCACTTACTACAAGATGCTGATGCCGGAGCGCCGTGCAGAAATTGAGGCGGCGGTTGGCGCCACAGACCTCCGTTCCCAAGCTCTCTTTGCGGCGAGCCAATCCCCGAGTTCTCTGGAGCCAAGCTACGAGGGGAGGAAGCCGATCCAATGTGCATGGTGGCGGTTGTGGAATAGAAGGCCCCCGATGGGTATGAGACAATGGACGTCGACTTCGTGTCGGCGTCCGAGTCCCCCATGGTGCATGTGGACCAGCGGTTCAACATGGCGATACTAAAGGAGGACCGGGAGGCAGAGGCTCAACTCGACGCGGAGCGCGCGCATGCTGCTGCCATCGAGGCTCTCCTATAGGTGGAACCGGATGTCGTGGATGTGAACCGGGTGGCGGAGGCTCAACTTGAGGCGGAGCGCGCGGATGCCGCTGCCATCGACGCCCTACTGCAGGCGGAACCGGATGTCCTGGACTTGAACCGGGCGGCAGAGGCTCGACTCGACACGGAGCGCGCGGATGCCACTCTCATCGACGCCCTCCTGCAGGTGGAACCGGACGTCATGGACTTGAACCGGGCGGCGGAGGCTCGACTCGACACGGAGCACGGGGATGCCGCTGCCATCAAGGCCCTCCTGCAGGCGGAACCAGACGTCCTCGACTTGAACTGGGCTGTGCTCTCGTCCGTGCAGAGTGCCCGCACGCTCCGCGTGAATGAGTAGCTGGAGGCCGAGGACAACCACGGTGCGGAGACACACGTCGGCAGCTACGGCTGGTTTGCGCCGGCAACCAAAGACGACGAGGACGTCTCGTTCCGCGAGCAGTGATAGTTTTTCTTTATGTTGTTGTTTTTATGGATCTTTTGCTGTGTAAAAACATATATTTGTTATGCAAGTCGCCTGACTTGGGTCAGTCTACCATTTCAGGCGGTTGGATGAATATCCTACGTCTCCTAACCCTTCTTCCTCACCTCTTCTTCCTCCCCAACAGCCAATAGACCACCGCACGGGCCGTATGGATACTCCCCAACATGCGATTGGATAAACATACTCTATGAACGAAAATTATGTGTCAGCGGTAGGATGTCCGAGTTTGGTTTGTTCACATGCGACATCACGTGTCAGTGAGGGTGCGTTCCCTTCGTTGGGTTTGTAGCGTGCAGGAGCGACTATGTGAGGGTGCGGTGCAACCGCGGCGTGCAGGAGCGACTGTGTGAGGGTGCGGTGCAATCGCGATAGCCATGCGCATGTGTACCTCCTTCTCATTTTGAAAACTTTAGGCAAGCTCGCAAAAATGTGTGGCGAAGTATGGCAATGCAAGGCCTAGACCCAAACCGAACGTACTAGGAGTACTAGTGTTAAAAAAGAAAGGCGGGGTTTTCCTTCGCGGTATTTAATCGATACAAATCCTCGTTTTACGTTTCAATTAATGCGTATTTTTTTCTCCAAAGACCAAAGAGCTAACCATCTCACTCCTCATCGCTTGATTAATGCAGCGCCATGCAAACCAAGCTTCTCACTTCCGCATGCATGCAAGGGATATTAATGTCCTTGGTTGCTAGTACGAGGCAAACCCCATCAATTTTGCCTCGATTAGTGTTAGTGGCCTTTTGCAAATTGTAATTTTGATATAATGGCCTTGTGTACAAAAAATGGAGATAGTAACTATATTTGACTTCCTTCCCCATTGCGGTGACATCGACGATATCTCGAACGTTGTGGTTTGGCGAAGTGGGTTCGACGGAGAACACCATTGAGTCCTTGAGGGAGACCACGGTAAGTCATTCGCAAGTGCCACCTGCAAGCCGAGACAACCGTCTTATTTGCATCCAGGAAGTCCGTTGAACCAAAGGACGCGTAAATGTACTAGTACTACTAGTACACAATAGCGTAGTCCGTCCAGCTTAGTGCGGTGAGATGGTTTCTCGAAGAAGACGATAGAGAAGCGGAGTCAACGAATAGTGAAATGATGGTTGCTTCGTCCGTGCTTTTGTGATTTGATGCCTCACTGCTTTGTAATTTGTGATAGAAGGGACAGGGGAGTAGACTCTATGCTCTATACTGTACTACAAGCATCCAAGCATGGGAGAAAGAGGAGAGACGTTGCATTTTTCTATCCCTTCAGTCAATCAATCAGGGAGCTTCGGTTCCATCTTTTTGGCTTTGGCAACACCATCCACGATGGTTCCCATGATGCCGAAAGCTATTTTTCACATTTGGCTACACATTTTGGATGCCCTTAACTGTACCACTTGGTTTTTCTCCTGTGTGCTATCTATACAAATCTCAATTATATTGATCTCAAAAATTATAGAATCAAGATTAGTAAAAAGGAGGTGATTTTGCTGTGCGGATGGCGGGGGAGGTTTCTTATTTTCAGAGGACGTTGTCCTGGCGGTTTGCTAACATGCGGTCCCACTGTCAGTGCTTTACCAAGCCGATCCGCATCCCACATGAGGTAGAACAACGGCAGAAGCAACACGTGGTTAAGTTGAACAAGATGAGGGAGAAGCAGATTCAACAACGAGTGAAATGATGGTTGCTTCATCCCTCCAACTTCTTTTTTAGCATTATTACTTTGTCCCTCCAACTTAACTGCGGGAAAGGTGCAGCTTTGTGATTTGACGCCTCATTGCTCATTACTACGCCGGTGCCATGACTGGGGTGCTTCACCCCGGCTGCTCTGCACTGTATTCCGGTATGGCACGTGGACCCGGTAGCTTGATATCCCACATGTCAGCGAAAGGGAGTAGAAGATTTATGAAAGCGAGCGCTCCACTCTTACAACAGAGGAGTACATGACACGACGACCCAGTGAACTATCACTTGTACTGTATAGTACTATAGTTTTGTTGTTTCGCACGATCCATCGATACAAACCCGATTAAACAGGAAAGGGCGGGATTTTTCCCGCGCGGTAGATGATACTGGCCATACATTTCAAAGGCAATTTTAATGTATGCAAACTGAATAATTAAGTAACAATATGATATCTAGTAAAACTAAAAACACATATGATTTATTGTGTTAGAGTCTAGTAGTAGTGTTGTATTGCATAGTTGTCTCTACTTATACTCTTATAAAAAACAGAGTTGGTGATGATGGTGTGTCTGCCATCCTGCAATATAAGCCGTCCGATTTATATCTGACGGATAGGAAGGAAAAATGGAAATTTTGCAAAAAAATACCCACACCCACCAACGTTTGCAAATAAGGCCTTCCCTCGTTCATCCTTTTCTCCCACAAGATAAACTACTCATACAAATGCATCTTGATGTTCCGTGCAACGCATGGGCACCTTGCTAGTTAGATGTAACATGCGAGAACGTGTAGAGATGTAGTTTTGGAGGGCCTACAGAGAGAAAAGCGTAATACGGTCACCGAACTTCAGAATAAGCTGATTACGGTCACTATATACGTTTTGTGGTGATTATACGGTCACTTGCTCATGGTTCAGTATCGGATTGCACTCTGTTGACCGGCCAAATAGTCTGCGTGATGCCATGTTGACTAGTTAAATTGACCATGTTCCTTGTGGGTCCCACCTGTCGGTTCTCATAGGGAAAAGCCAGATAAACACAAATTTATGCAGGCGCGACAAGACTCCAACCCGTGCGTGGGAATCACCTGGTTGTGTATGTGTTTGTCAGGGCCTGATGTGTGCGCATGCACGTGTAGCTTGAGCACTTGAGCATGAGAGTGTGTGTTGGTGGTGTGATGTACTGGTGTGTGCATGCATGCGTGTGTGTGTGTGTGTGTGTGTGTGTGAGTGTTGCGTGCGTGCGTGGCTGCGTGTGTGTGTGTGTGTGTGTGTGTGTGTGTGTGTGTGTGTGTGTGTGTGTGTGTTGCATGCGTGCGTGGCTGCGTGTGTAGATGTGAGTGTTGCATGCGTGCGTGGGTGCATGTGTTTATGTGAGTGTTGCGTGCATGCAGTTCATGTGCATGCGTGCGTGTGTGTATAATCACCACACCAGCTCCTGTGTGTTAAAACTTAAAACAAACGGCTCAGCATACCAATACAAGGCCACCTTGTCCGCTGTGCCCGCGGTCATGACTTCGAACCACCGTCCAAATATATCTTTTGTCGTTTGTTTTCATTCTTACTAGCAAGATGCCCGTGCGTTGCACGTAACATCAAGATGCATTTGTATGACTAGTTTATCTTGTGAGAGAAAAGGATGAACGAGGGAAGGCCTTATTTGAAAATGTGGAGAGGTGTGTGGGTACCTTTCTGCAAAATTTCCATAGTTTCTTTCCTATCCGTCAGATATAAATCGGACGGCCTATATTGCAGGATGGCAGGCACACCATCATCACCAACTCTGTTTTTTATAAGAGTGTATTTTAAGTGTATTTTATAAGAGTGTAGATGTAGAGTAGATAGAAGCCGACAGGTGGGCACCATGGTAGTAAGATAATGTGATGCAACCCTAGAGGTGCCACATGGAGCGTTTAACTGGTCAACTGGTCATGTCTTGAGCAAATACAGAGTTGCACGATGAGCCCGTGACTGTATAATAACCACTAAACATAAATGGTGAATGTAATGATCGTCATTGTATATATCGCGAGAGAAAGATGAAACATGCGTGAATGTGTTGGGGGCTTACTTTTAGAGGACCTGGAAATAGTTTGTGTGCATACATGAAAGGGGCGTACAGGGGGGGGTATGCGATGGAGAGAGAGATGCTCTTCGTTTGTCTTTATTATGACTAACTTTGTATATAGTATAAAAATATACAAATTCACAGTGCGGAATAAATATCATTGTGGGCACCATGCAATGCAAATTAGCGTTCGTACTCCTCCATATAACTCTGTAGTGTTGTATATACATAGAAACTCTAAAATAATTTTTTGGCCACACTTTATTCAAAAGGAATGTCGTATGCGAAATAAACGTGAAGAAGGGGCTTTTTAGATCAATGGGGTACGTGATGTAACATGTGTGGATGTGTAGTTGATGCATTTGGCGGGGCCTAGAGAGGTATGTGTGTGTATTACGTATTCGAGAGAGGCATGGATAGAGGGGCCGACAGGGGGGCGTGGGAGAGATAGCACGAGAAATGAGAGTGGTCTACAGAGAGAGAGAGAGACGAATATCACGTCACGACGAGAGATTCCCTTCCCTTGAGTGTGTATATGCAAGGGGGGAGGGGATAGAGGCACCAAGAGAAATGTTTTGTGTGTGTGGTGTTTGTGTTGGTATGTGTGGGTGTGAGAAGATAATGAGACGTGGGGGCAGAGGGTGTATCACCGCGTGAGGTCCGGTGGGTCGAGGTGAGGCCCTTTGTTCGGTTCCGTCCTGCGCCACATTGGTCGGCCCTTGACGCATTTAGGAAGACCCATGGATGACTAGTCGTACAAGACAAAGATAGTAGAATTGTGAAGGACTCCATGTTCACTGACAAAGCCGGCTAGGATTTGTAACCCTAGGTTCTCGGACTAAGGTAACCCCTTTATCTCTGATATTACTATTCATCCAACCTAACTTTAAGGGGCATCCTACAGAATGCTCTGCTAGAATCATACTCGTCGATTAGGAAGAGAGGTGTGAGACAATGTGTGAGAGACAGGCCTAAAGATAATGTGCGTACATGAGACACGTAGGCAGGTCCATGTACATAGAAAGGGTCGATGGGGATTGTGTGTGTGTATGCTTGCGAGAGGAAGAGTGCTTGTGATAAAGGTTAGTGAAAACAGTTGTAAATGGTTACGAGAGGGAGGGAGGGTTATATCCAAAGTTTCAAATCACGGGCTAAGGCATTTAGCGGCTGGCTCTGTGCCAACGCTACAGCCGCTATCGCCGGCTATAGCGGCCGCTAAGCCATTTCGCGGCTACACTACATGTGCATGTATATCACACATATATTCTAATACATGTGCATATTTTTCTCAGAAAACAACGTATTTTCTGTAGAAAAAAGAGGATTCTCAATATAAATTCGAACATAACAAGTACAGAAGAGATCTGCAGCAGTTCAACAGATAAATAGAAACATAAATTCAAAACTGCATCAAGCTTCAAGCATAACATCAGCAGTTCGACACTTAAGTTCAGTAACAAACAACAGCATGTCCATAGTCCATTACATGCATCACAAAGTCTTCAGAATTCATTTGTCAAAAGCACACAGGAAAGGATAGAATCATGAGCGCCAAAATAAAGTTCATAGAGAAACCGACAAGCTCACATGTGAGAACCAGAACTCATGTCGGTGTCCTCGTCGTCATCACTTTCTGAAGCAGAGGAAGCAGAGAGCAGATCTTCTTGAGGAGTAACAGGGATCATCTTCTTCTTCTTCTTACCATAGACACCCCTCTTCCTTTTAAGTGGATTAATAGCAGAAGTTCCTGGTCCAGCATGCGAGCTTGCATACGGAATTTCTTGATCTTGATCTTCACCTTGTTCTTCATCACCATTTGGCACTACACCAGTGATCCATTCATTCTCATCATCTTCTAAAACATCTACCACCTGCTTCTCAATGGGTCCTTGTGTTTGTTTAGTTTCTTGTCCTTCAGTTTGGAGTTGAACTTGATGAAAACAAGGTCACTCATCTTGTCATGCAGCATCCTGCTGCGTCTCTTTGTGTGAACCTACAAAATGAACAAATCAATATCTCAAAGGCTGCAGCAAGCATAACATCACCAGATAAATAGAAGAAGTATAATCAAGATCACTAGTTCTGCACTTAAGTTCATAGAGAAATTGACAGCATCACAAAGTCTTCAAAATGGATTGAACAATGCATTTAAGTGGAAAGGAGGAACAATATACTTACTTGATCAAATACACTCCAGTTCCTCTCACAAGCAGAGGATCTACATGTCAAACCAAGAATCCTTGCAGCCAAGATCCTTAGTTTTGGAGCACTTGTCCCATGGTTCATCCACCATTTAGCTTGAACATAAACAAGTGGGACATGTTAGGAAACTTTGGGCAGGATAACAAAATAAGAAACAACAATCAGGCAACCAATTACCTGGATCAAACTTCTTGTTTATCCTTTGCCGTACAGCAATGTCCCTTCCAAAAGACCCTATCCCCTCTTGCTAGTGGTCAATCTCATCGATTATTTCTTCTTGCATGATAGGATCTTCAACCATCTTTGAAACACAAGTTATCAGCCCTTCTTTGAAACTACCATCAATCTCAATATCAAGCTTGTTTGGATAATAATAGTATGGGTTCAAGTAGTATCCAACCATATGTAATGCAGTCTTCAACTTGCTGTCCCATCTCTTGTCAATGATGTCCCACACTTCCAGAAAGCGAGACTTGTCATTGTCAAACCTCACGGAGATCTCTTTCTTTGCATCCAGCATACAACCATGAATAAAACCCATTGCCGAAACATCACTATCCATCCTCCTCAAAAGATTTGCCATTGGCTCAAAGAAATTGACAGCGGTATCTACGGCTTTCCAGAAAGTTTCAAAGCGAACGATTTTAGCTGCGTTCTTCCCCTTTGCCTTTTTTAGGTGGTCCATTTCATTGAGTTCATCAGACCTGGACAACTTTTGTAGCTCTTTTTTGTTGTCCTGCAAGCTCTTCAAGTTAAAATATGTTGTTGCAAACCTAGTAATACCAGAGCGGACTAGGTCTTTTCCAAGAAATTTTCTCATCAATGCCAAAACTCTTGTATGCGCATAAAGGAACATAGTCACAACCTTTCCTTTGGCAATTGTTTGTTCGATTACAGGAAGCTTCCCTATGTCCTCCAACATCAAATCAATTGTGTGGACTGCACAACCATTCCAAAATAGGGAGGGACGCTTCACTTTCATCATTGTTGCTGCTGCTATATTGACTGAGGCATTATCCGTTACAATTTGAACGACATTCTTCTCCCCAATTTCTTGTATGCATCTATCAACAAGATCAAATATCATCTTGCCATCTTTTCTCACATTTGAACAGTCCACAGAATCAACAAAAACAACACCATAGGCACTATGAACTACCAAATTCATCACTCCCCTTCCTCTTTTGTCTATCCATGCATCTTTCATGACGGTACATCCAGTGAGCTTCCATGCTTCTTTATGTCCAGCAAATCCTTCCTCGACTTTCTTCTTGCTCTGATGTAAGTAAGGGGCCACCCATTTCATAAGGAGTGGGGCCTTTCATGTCTGTCCCAAACGCTCCAACCGCTTCAAGCATAAGTTCAAAGCTTGGAAGCAAGACTGCATTGTGGGCGATTCCGGCTTCATAGAAGAACTGACAAACATACTCACAAGCACGGACCCTCCTCTCTTCCCTTCTTTGAGTGGACAACTTTGCAACTTTGTAGAAAAGCCTTCCCCCTTCCTTGCGGCCACAACCTCTTCTGTTGACTTGGTGCAAAACTTATCCATAGAACCATATGTGTTGCCCTTACTCTGTCGTTTCCCTGATAATACAAGCAGACCACCCCCACTACCACCACCCAAGATGTGATCTTCATCAGCAGCCCTAGCATCATTTCCATCCAAATTGACGTCACTTCTGCGTATTGCTGATTCCCTGGCCTTCTTTTCCTTTGCTTCATCTTTCCTTGAGATCAGCTCCCTCATCTCTTGCTTCACATTAGCTGGAATTTGTTGGCACAAAACGACATTTTGAACCTTGACATTTGCAAGGTGGTACTTCATTCGAGTAATACCACCAATGTAAACACCATGGCAGAAGTTGCATTCCACAGAGGCCTTCTTGGTCATGTCCGGAATCGTGCAATGCTTCCATGCTGGGTCATCTGAGTGCACTTGAGCTACATGAGGTGCCGGGGTTATTGGTGAAGTGCTTGACCCAGCCAAGCCTACAAAGATCAAATAGACATATCTAGAAAAATTGGATGTGAAATGGGTTACTGAGAGCATTCTACATACACTAAATTAAAGCAACAGACCCAGCCAACACTCTCATTCTATTTACATAGGTTATGGAAGTAAGCTATGGAATATTCTACCGATGAGTATGGAATCGTAATCAACAAACAAATCTGAATCCCGGAGCCTACAACCTGAAACTTGTAACACATACCCTGGGATTTCAAGTGTGCAAGTAGTTGATTTGAGTTACAAATTACTATTTTTCATGTCTAGCCATTGAAATATAGTATGGTTTCCTTGATACCATTGACTGCTTATCTGTCCTTCTATAACTCCTACTTGCATTTGCTTTACTGCCAATGAAAAAACGGGTTCTGGTTGTACTAATTTTTCCTAGACAAATAGCAGTTTTACTATGTAGCAATCTGGTAAATAGAAAGTGATATCCCTAGCCTTGAGGTGAACGCAAATTTTGGGGTATGTTGCAAGCATCACTAAGCACATCTTCCATGACTTGGATATAATCAAAACAATACAGGAAAAATATGAATGACGTTCATTGTTTGCGGTTCAGTTTTTTACATGCTCCTTCTGCTCAGACCACAAGAGCCTATTCTAGTTTTTCTCTGTTTTGGCATGCCTATTTATTTTTCTAATATCAGCGCTTTAGCCTGCTATGCTAGACGCAATACTTACTGCTGCTTTCTACTCTCCGCATCCATCTGTGAGAGGAATAAGTAAACCAAACACACATACACGTTCAACGCCACCCTCCACAATCCAAGTAGGTATCAAATCCTGAACCAACAAACAAGTCTGAATCTACCAATGAGCTATGGAATCGGAGGACTCTTGTACCTCCTGGCGATGTGCTTGCCCCGGCTGCTGGAGACTAAGATGTCATCATGGTAGCAGAGGCGGCGTCGTGCAAACGCCCCTCGTCGCCGGTCGCCTTTCCACCACCCCCGGAATCCAATCTGGCTTCCAACGAAGCAGCAGTCGGTGTTGCTGGGAAGAGCAGCGCAGCCGCCGCAAGTTTTTGGTGAGAGGGGGATAAGGGAATGAGGGGGACACGACCTAGGTTTTCTGGAGGAGGTTTTATATACCATCATGATATTTGGGCTGTTTCTGGTCTGTTTGGGGCCTTTGGGCCCT
Organism: Triticum aestivum; assembly: GCF_018294505.1. Lineage (NCBI taxonomy): Eukaryota > Viridiplantae > Streptophyta > Magnoliopsida > Poales > Poaceae > Triticum > Triticum aestivum. Next base: position 194,348,588 of record NC_057813.1, read on the forward strand.
TGTGTTTCAGTTTTCGGCTCAATCCCGCGATTTTGCAGCGACAGCGAAGCCAAATAGCACTGTTTCGCGCGCGATCGCGTGGTTAGCGGTAGATCGCGTAAAAAATGGGATTGCCTCGCGGGAAGGCTTCCAGCACGCGATAGCGCCGCGATCACGCTCTTTTTGCCCGCGATCTAAAACTTTGGTTATATCTAGAGCATGTGTGCGAGAAAGACACCTCGGGAGAGAGTGTGTGAGCATGTGTGAGAGACCACCGATGGAGAGTGAAACTACACGTAAAAGACTGTTGTACACATTGATTAAAGATATAAATTGTATCCAGATATTAGGATGGGATCATGATATTTGCAATTCGCATAAGGAACGGTCATTGATCCATCAGACATCTAGATTCTATTGAATTTGAGCATGTCTATGTTATTATTCGACACAATTGATCCACATAGTTAGTATTTTGAACTCCAGATGATGCATCGCTTTAGCAATCGAATATAAACGTGAGTATAGTTCATGTTGTGTGTGTAAAGCACATTATACATACGAAAGTTACACAATGAACATTATAAATATCTACCTATGAACTAGCATACATTTGAATTCAACTTAAGGTGGTTTAAAAAATCGAATTCAACATGAAGTCCATTCAATTATTTGAATTTGATATCATGGCATTTGTAAATCATACCTAAATTATGGGGGAACCAATCTTTGCTCTGATTTTGTACATAATAGCATATGTAGTCGTGTACAAAATAGATTCAAATTTAGCTCCTCCATTCCAAAATAATCGTAGTTATAGGATTTTCAAGTGTCAAAATTTCAAAAAGAAGCGGATAATTTAATGAGGTTTCCAAACATACAAGGTCAAATATAACGTTGTCTATTTAGGTCAATCCTCATAGTTCAAGAGTACTCTAAACGTGAATGCTTGTGTTTCAAAATTTTGAACGAAGCGCCAAAAGAGCCTCTACTCGCCCGAAACTGCGTGAGACCAATGTTTGGTAGTACAAGGAAATTACTTTTCTAATAACTCCGACCCGTGAAACCTACCGGCCCGACGTCCAAAGGTCTAAACCGGGGTAGGTTTGTAGCTTCATCTAGACGCCACGCAACCGCCTCCGAAAAACATTCATACACAATGGCCGCCTAAGCACACATGCGCGCGTACGAAATCGCTCCCGCCCACTATTTGGGACACCTGGGATTACCATCCTACCCCCGAGCCGCGGTAGGTCCGAAATTTAAGAGGGGGGCAAAGTTTGTACTTTCCCCAAATTTCAAACAAGCGCGTCCCATCTCCTGTTCAAAAAAGCCAAAAACAAGCGCGTCCCAGACCGAAACATGGTTCCCCCCCCGTCCCCCCCCGGCCCACCCGTTCGATTCCCCATTCGAACTCCGTGGGCGCCAAAACTACCTCTCCACTAGCCACAAAACCCCGGCGTCCTCCGTCCGCCACCCCATCCCACCCATCAACCACCGCCCTCCTCCATCACGCCAGAGCCGATACCCCGACATCGGCGTCCACCGCAACCTCAACCGCAACGCCCTCCACAACTAGTAATTGAAGCCGAGGCCGAGCAGTCCGTACCCGAGCCAGTTCAACCACGCTGTCCTGCGCCTCACCGCTGTCGCTCCAACTTTGCCACCATCCACCGCACCGGAGTTGTTCCTGCTACGCCATCCTTCGCTGCCTCGGATCTGCTTCCCCTCCGCCGATATACGGCCACGGAAACACAGTCAACAATTTGGCCATGGGTTTGTCCAAGGAACCACGGCTCTCCAAAACATCGGTTCCCCCGGGAAAAACAAGAAGATCGCCGCGACATATCGACACCACACTGGCAACTGATACGGGTACTCCTCTTCCCTTATTCATGCAAATCTTACATGTCTGCTTGCACGGTATTCATCCCACAGAAGACACTAGTTGTCCACTTCTTTTCATACTAGATGTTCCTAGTAACTCGCGATGCACAAGGTTTCTCCTCATATACTATTTCACCTTAGCTAGAGGTCCGTCGCCCCCCTGAATTTCAATTTTTGGCCAGTTGATTCCCAATTAACGGAAGCATTCCCCAGCGTAACAGGTGCTAGTACGCCTATTACGCCAGGGAAGCAGCACCTTGGTGTTTATCTTAGGGGCATGTGCGGCCTAGAGCTACTGGCGCCCGATCTGGAGACTGGAGGTCGGCGGGATTAAAGGGATGGCCTGGGGGCGCTACCAAGCACGACGGTGGTGTGAGGTCGAGGGGAGGGCGGGGCGGCGGAGGCAGGTGTCTAGGCCAGTGGTCGCTGGCGTTTCGAGAAAGATCACCAACAGTGACTAGCGGGAGGTAGACGAAGGCCATCTGCCCGTTCCTTATATATCGGATGGTTCACTAAAAAAATCGAATGACCTATTTATTTTCAGTCGACTGTTATCTTAGATATGACCACACGTGGTGGTGTGCTAGAGGAGTACCTGCATTTCCTGTTCTCATATATTACAAAATCATACGGAGTAGAATCTAATTTTGTTTGCCATGCAATGTTGTAGAGCTATCATATGTCTCCTGTCATTTATATTTCAGCCACCTGCTATCTGCTACTTTTACAATGCACTAGTTCTGCACACACTTCACCCATACTCTCACTATTGTGTTTTTATGAAAGGGTATTTCAGAGTCTGCCTCGAGGGAAGCAGAAAAGAAAAGAGAGAAGTTGCTCTAGCTTGCTATGCGGGTAGGCACGACACGTTACAACGCTATAATGGGTGCAGTGTCAACAGATGGAGACGGTAAATGTAGCTCTAGAGTTAATGACCTCGCTCGCAATGAACCACCATCCCAGGTGCTTGCTTTAACTTCGCGGTGTCATATGTGGTTGCATGTTCCATATGGTGTCTAGCTTGTATTCGAAAGGCCGAAGTCGGTCTTTATTAAGATAAGGAAATATATTTTTTACATGAACCACCATCCCGTGAGCACCAGAAGACAAATAGCTAGTCAGGGCACTGGCCGAGCAGTGACAAGCCCAACAAAGACGGGCATCACCTGGAAGCCAACTAAAAAGCCACGATGTTGGCGAAGCTGTCCGCCTCCCACCAGGCTCTCAAGTCCTAGATGATCATGCTCACCACTCTAGCCGGATGTCTAGCTTGTATTGCTTCCAATTTGGTTAAATTGCATCTGCTTAGCATACACATTATACCTTTGAATATGACATGCCTTTCTATTTTTGGTACATACTAGTACATCTGTGTATTAACCATGTTCTTACATCAAACTAATGTTCTTGTGTATACCTCATCAGTCACTTATGATGAGCCAGTCAGGCAAGTGGACTACTCCTCATTTAAAGAATGCAGCGTCAGCCTCCCAACATGATTCTCAAAGAAACATCAAGGCCAGATGAAGATAGTGAACGTAGCTCTGTAGTTGATTACCGCATTTCCCCTACACTTGCATCGCATGTGCTTGCTCTAACTTGGCAGCGTGATATGTGGTTGCATGTTGCATATGGTGTCTAGATTGTAATTCTTCCAATCTGCTTAAACTGCATGTGCTAGTCTGCTTAGCTTATACATTATACCTGTTAATGTGACATGCCTTCCTATATTTAATACATAGTACATCTGTCTATTAAGCATGTCCTTACATAAAACTATTGTTTTTTGTATCCCGCATCAATCAATATGACGAGACACCTTTAGTATATGTAGTGCGATATTAGTTGCATCTTTCATATGATTTATAGCATGCACTGCTTCTAATTTGTTGAAATTCCATTTATGATGGGACGCTTTTAACTTGTCAGAGTCATATTGGTTGCATCTTTCATGTGGTGTCTAGCTTGCATTGCTTCTTATTTCTTGGAATGGTTTCTGCTTAGTTTACACAAACAATTGTGAACATGCCATGCCGTCCTATTTTTCGTACATATTCCATCCTGGTATCATGTGTTTGCCTTACATCAAAGTAGTGATTGTCAGTATCATGCATGAATGAGTTCTGAAGAGAGAATTTTATTGCTTTTTCTTGTCGGTTTTACTTGACAATTCAAAATCAATAAAGCGGAAGGAAGTTTGCAAGGCAGCGGATAAAGGTGCTCCTTCCGAACGGAGGGCCTCTACAGTTTCTACTCCTCCACACCCCCAAGATGATTTCCAAGACAACACATGCATAGACACTCAACAAAGCTGTGTTTATGATGAGCACGTCTCCCCTAGTGCACCATCACCGGTGCTCCCTCTAACTTGGCACTGTTATATGTGGTTGCATGTTATGTGTGATGTCTAGCTTGTATTGCTTCTAATTTTGTTGAATTCCATCTGCTTACTTTAAACATTATACTTGAATAAGACACGTGTTCCTGTTTCTAGAACATACAATATCTGTCTATCACACCATGTTCTTACATCAAATTACTACTGTTGTGTAACCTGCAACAATCACTTATCATAACACACGTTTGACTTCAGAGTGTGATATAGGTTACATATCGCATTCTTTTCTAGCTTGTACTACTAATTTGTTGAAATGGCACTTATGACTAGACAGTTTAAATTGGTAGAGTGATATTCGTGCATCTTTCATATGGTGTCTAGCTTTCATTGCTTCTAATTTGTTGAAATACCTTCTCCTTAGTTTACACATCATAAGCTATGAATATGCAATGTTGTGAATATGCAATGGCACTAATGACGAGAGACCTCTAACATGGTAGTGTGATGTTGTTTGCATCTTCCATATGATTTATTTCTTGTACTGCTTCATATTTTTTTAAACGCCATTTATGATGAGACATTGTTAACTTGGCAGAGCGATATTTGTAGCATCTTTCATATGGTGTCTACCTTCCATTGCATTGCTTCTAATTTGTTGAAATGTCTTTTGCTTAGTTTACACATCATAGTTCTGGTTATCTCTTCCATCCTGTTTTTCATACATATTACATCCTCCTATCATGTGGTTGTCTAACATCAAAGTTCAGTTCGTCTGCATCACGCATCAATTTGTTCTGAAGAACTAAATTGTTATTCGTTTTTCTTTTCAGCTTCACTTAACATGGCATAGAGAAAGAGGAAGAAACACAGAATGGCAGGGAATGAGAAGCAGATGAATCCTGCAGATTCTGCTGGTACTGATGGTGCAATAGAAGGTCAAAGTCCAGTGGAAAATTCTACAAACAGGGCATCCCATGCTACACGAGCTGCAAAAAAAGCCAAACAGAAACAAATAGCTGCCACCAAACAAGAAAAGACATCCCTAGTTCTTGCAACACCTTCCATAGTACTACCAGCTGCACGAGTTACTCGTGCGTCAACTGAGCTAGCAGCATGTTCCCAAGCTCCCTTGCCACCTGACACTACTTCCCAAGCACTCTTGACACAAGACGAGTTGGCAATATCAGATGAACCTTGTGAGCTTCAACAGCAAGAAGGTAGTTGCTGGAGTCAAGTTACAGTTGCATGCTTCTTTGTATGTAGTCTCACAGTTTGATTGACACTAACACTTCCTATGTTCGTTGTTGGACTAGCACCTAGGCGCAAGAGGAAACAAACATCAGGGATAATGCTTGATAGGTTAACTAAATCTAGAGGACGAAGAATGGAGATCCGTTTTGAGGCAGGTTTAAAAAGGCCATGTGATGCTACAGAGTTAGCCAAGTTAGTATCAGAGGCAGTGGTTGCCGTTAGGTGTCATGTACGTATCCTCCCAACATGGATTCAGTACAGGAATGACAAAGACGAAACCCAGTCCAACACCTTCCTCGACCATTTATCTGTAAGTATGGTTATGTATGGAAACTAGTAATATCGTCTTGCTCTGTCCCATACTTTCTAGGTTGCTGATAATGAGACTCCCATAATTTTCAACAGATGAAGTTCAAGTTGGATAGCCAAGAACGAGATATGTGCAGCTCCTATCGGGATTGTCGGTGCATAGGGCGGCTTTGCTCGTCGTCATTTGAAGACTGACAAGTTGGTATCAGAGCCTCGGCCGACCCTAGGAGCCCCCTTGATTGATCGTGTAGTCTGGCCGATGTTGAGTCTAGAAGAAAACTGTTTTCGGAGTCTAGTTATATCGGAGAGTAGGAATTCTTTTTACTCCTCAGCCCCCTTCGTCACTCTGGTAAGGAATCTTGAAGTAGGTGTTTTGAATCATTTCTCTTCCCCTTCAAATTTTTTCTTTAGGATCACGCAGTTGGTTTTCCGATCATTGGTTCCTCAGCTCTTTTCATCCGGTGCATTTCTCGTCAAGTTGACTCGAGCCTCTTCATCTTTGAGTTCAATCCTCAGTTGTTTTCTTTCCCACCCGCCCACCCTTCTTCTTCTCAGAACCGGAGTCTGTAATCGAGTATCCATTCTACTCGTGCGAAGTCTTTGCTTTTCTCTCCTCAATGATTTCAACCGGTGTTTTTTCTTCAAGATATTCGTTGGTTCTCTCTTCCAAGTTGTCTTTGTTTTCCCGCCCTCCCACCCTTTTCTTCCCGGATCCTGAGTCTGTTTCGAGCATCAATTTCATTTGTGCAGAGTATCTTCAGTCTTTCCTCAATTATTTCAACCGGTGAATTCTCGTCTCGTTCGACATTCTTCATATCTTTTTCTTCTCCGGTGGATTCAATTCTAGTTTTCGGGTTGATCACATTCTTTTCCTTGGGTCAAGTGTTTTTCCCTGCTCGTTCGCCTCTCGCCAGTTATCCTTCTGGAGTTTGGAAGACATCTCAGGAGATTAGTCTGTGTTCGAATTAATTCGAGGTTGACACCTCATTCTAATATTTCAATTGTTCCGGTGCATCATCTATCTGTTCAACAATCCTTTTCAACGGTGTTTCTTTTAGTGGGCCCTAACCCACAGGTCTTTTCCCAGGATCTTACCTGACTCTTCTAATTATTCCGGAGCCATTCCTAACTCTTTTCAAGTGTGACGTAAGAATGTATTTCATCAGTCAGATGCTTTTCCAAGATCGATTTAAAATCATTTCATTGTTGGCTCAACCTCTCTGCTTTTCATTCTCCCGGAGTATCTCAGTAATTTTGGTGCTGTTTCCCGTCGTCATTGAAGATCGAAGAAGAGTTTTTCCTCTAAATCCTGTCCGTTCTCTCGAAGATTCGTGGTTCTAGCTTCATGTTATCAGTCTCGAATTATTCCAATTGTCAGATATTCTTTTCTTATCCATCCGGAGTATGTCAGGAGTTGTTTTCCCGTTTCTTTTCACCGGAGGCCATCGTTCTAGAAGAATTCTTCGTCCTCACATTTCAGCTACTGTTATCCAATTATCCCGGTGCTCCGTTCAAGTGTTCTTTAATCAGCTCATTATCTCTTCGTTCTTTTGCATCTAAATCCCCTCTAACATATTTGTTCTTCTAATTCTTCCCGGTGATTCATTCTCTTTCGTCAATCATTTTCGAATTCTTACGCTGGTTCGTTCAAGATTCTTTTTCCTTGATTATCATTTTTATTCATTCGTTCTTTCCAATCCTACCGGTGGTTCATGAAGACCTTCTCAAGTCTGCGATAGGTCACTTCTCAATCCTTTTTCAAGAAGAATCAGTAGTTTGAAAAAATCCATTGATTGTCATCAATTTAATTTGATGAAGGATAAGCATACAATAAATCTTATTCTTATTTCCTCCAAGTGATTAATCCCTTCCTTCAGAGTTTGTTCTTGAGGAATAAATTCTAGTCCCAGGTCTTTTCATTTTTCTTTCCGGAGTTCAAATTTTCCTCGGCCATGTCATCGGAACCTCCATCTAAATCATCGCAAGGCTCATCGTATTCTTTCATCCTTCATTCTATCTCATCATCCTTTTGTTATCGGAGTTCTTCATGGTGGTTCGTCATGATTTAATTCATTTCTCAAGTGTTCATCAAGATTCTTGTTGGTGGAGTTCAAGTATCTTTTCTTCTCATCTCGAAGTGCAATTAATTCTCTGTATTATTTTGAATTGAACTTTTGCATTTCTTCGTTCTTCTAAGCGATCCAATCATTTCCGTTTGTGGTCGGTTATCACCTCATAATTTTTGAGAGGTTATCCATAAGTGCACATAAAGCTTATTCTTTCGTTGTTGATTTTCTCAACAACTCCATTCAATCCTTCCTTCTAAGCTCATTTCATTCCATTCTTTTAATTCTTCCGGGGGCATTGCATTGCTTATGTCGTCAAGTGTCATTCCATCTTGTGAAGTTCATGTTCTATTCGTCCATGTTTCAGTCGGTGTGCTGCCTAAATCCTTTCAGTCTTATTTGTTTCTTATCTCATTCTAACCGGAGTGCTTTCATAGTCTATCTGATTTCGCGAGCTTTCGATTCTCGTTGTTCTCGTTGTTCCTCTCTTATTCTCGAGTGCTCTCGATTCTTTGCTTCTTATCTTCAGTTCTTGTTTCACCTCATCCCTTTTCCCTTCCGTCTCGGTCCTAAGATCTCGGGTCGAGATCTCTTGTTAGTGGAGGAGTGTTGTAACGCCCCGGATCCGATGCGCCAGGTGTCTGCCAGTTATTCGCTGTCATTGCCATGTCATTTGCTTGCGTGTTGCATTTTATCATGTCATCATGTGCATTGCATTGCATACGTGTTCGTCTCATGCATCCGAGCATTTTCCCCGTTGTCTGTTTTGCAATCCGGCGCTCCTATGTCCTCCAGTGTTCCCCTTTTCGTCTCCTGTTGTGAGTGGGTGTTAAACTTTCTCGGAATGGCCCGAGTCTTGCCAAGCGGCCTTGGTATACCACCGGTAGACCGCCTGTCAAGTTCCGTGCCATTTGGAGGTCGTTTGGTACTCCAATGGTTAACCGGGTAACCGCAAAAGCCCCTTTCTCTTTGCAGACCAACACCCTTCCAAAGTGAGTCAAAACCCATCTAACTCCCTTCCATGCTCTCGGTCGTTCGATCACGATCGTGTGGGCGAAAACCGCTCCTCATTTGGACTCTCCTAGCTCCCTCTACCTATAAATATGCCCTCCCCGTCGAAATTCACGGATGATCTTCCCCCGAAACCCTAATATCCTCCCTCTCCGCGCCGGACACGTCCGCCCCCAGCCGGACATGTCCGCCGCCGCTCCCCGCGCCAATCAGACGCCGCCACCTGTCCCCGCCACGCCTCCCAGCCGCCGCGGCCCGCCCGATCCTGCACGGGGCCCGCCGAAGCCCATCAGGGCCCGGGTCGGCCCGAGCGCGCGCCGCCGCCCCGCCCGTCGTCTTCGCTGCCGCCCGCCGCCGGCGATCTTCCCGCCGCCGCGCGCCGCGCCCTCCGCCGCCTCCTCCCGGTCGCCCTGGGACCCCGCCGGCCACCTCCGCCTCCGTCGGCCTCGGCCTTCGTGCCGTCCGCCGCCGGCCGCCGCCTCTCATCAGGCGCCCGCGCGCCCGTGCGCCCGCGCCGCCATCCGAGCTCCGCCGGAGCTGCACCGGCCTCGCCGCTCCCAGCGACGCCGCGCCCATCCTGCGCCCTGCCTTCCGCCGCCCTTCGCCGCCCGCTCCGGTCGCCGGGCCACCGCCGCCTCTCCCTCCGCCGGATCCCGTCGCCCCCGTCGTCGGAGTCCCTCGCCGGCGCTCCCACGACCTCGCCTCGGCTTCCGCGTGCTCGCCGGAGCCGGATCCATCCCGCCTGGATGAGATCCACCAAGCCAGCCAACCAAACGGGATCCCCGCGTCCCGGATATCTCCGTCCCGAGTTGACTTTTCGGAGGGTATATTTTCACCAAGTCCCAGATCTGTGTAATTTTCATGCCATGTTCATCACATTGTATCTCTGCGTCCGGAACTTCATTTTGTGCGTGTAATATGTCAAATTGTTTGCCTCAACGAGTACATCATTTCATTCCACTGCATCATATTCATTTGAGGTCATCTAGATGCCCGAATCATCATTGTAAAAGTGCTTCATGATGTTTTCTGCTGCCTGTTAACAGAACGAGCTCTTTTGTCATTTTTGCCATGATTGATGTGTCCATCCTATGAGGTTGATGTCTACATGTGTTTTGAACTATGCCATGTCTTCTTTATAGAGGTGCTTACCATGTATTTTTGTGATCAATGTGGTGACTAGCACAAGCATGCAAACTAGGCATCGTGATGTTGCTGTTTTAGTCCCTGTTCTGCTGTTATTTTGATGCCATGTAAACTTGTTGCTACAGAGAGATCCATGCATATTTTCAGATACTTCAGTAAGGATGTTTTGAATATATGGTTATTATCTATCCATTCATGCCCTTGTTTGCAATTATGGAGTAGTCTAGCATGTCATTTTCGTGCTCTGCTTTTGCTTCAAAATGTTTCCTGGCAGATTGTTTACATGTTATTCAATTTTGCCAAGGTTGTTGTAGTTGATCCTTGCATGCTATGGACTTGTTCTTACCTTGGTTTGTTTCATAAACATGTCTTCTTGATGATGCTATGCTTATATTGTCATGCAATGACTTGTGGTGAGTGAATCGAGCTTGTTAAGTAGTGTACTTGCTGTTGCTGTTTTGCTAGGCTGAATCTGTTATTTCGTGATGCTATGTAAACATGTTGCTACTAGTCATTCTATGCATAATCTGGAGATGTTTACTAAATATGTTTTGTTCTACATGTTATGCTCTATCCATCCATGCCCCTGGTTGCAATTATAGCTTGCTGTAGCTTGTTGTTTCCTTGCTCCAAAGTTGCTTGATAATGTTGCTGTCAGCCTGTTAACATTAAGTTCAGTTGTTGCCATGTGTTTTCCTAGTGTTCCATGTACCCTATGACCTTGCTCTTTCCATGCTTAGCTTCACAAATATGTCTTCTTACTGTTGGATGCCTTGTCATGCCATGTTTTGCCATGTAGAGAGTTGCACAAGCTCATCTACATGCCTTCATAATTCTGTTTCTGCCATGTATGAATCTGTATTATAACTTGCTATGTTTACGTGGGTGCCATCATATTTTCTGATCCTTTTGGCTTATGGTCACTAAGGGACTTTTGATCTATGCAATTAGTAGATTCATGACATGCCTTTGTTTGCCATGATAAGTTCCTGTAACATGTTGTTTGATAGCTCTAAACATTGCAACCTGATGTTATTTTCTGCAAAGTCTGAATTGTTTTTACTTGCAATCTTGCCATGTGTGTTTGAGCATGTTCTAGTGATTTCTGGAGATAGCTCAGTGTTCATATTTTGTTGTGATTTACCTGTACATCATGTCCATGCCTTTTTTATCCTGTTGAGGTGCTGTAGCATATTGTTTTGATGCTTGCAATATGGCTAGTTGTTGTTTTGGACAGCTTGTCCTTTAAACTTGTTTCATGTGTGTGTGTTGAACCGTTGCTCCGTTTTGAGTGTGCTCTATATGAAACTTGCTTGATTTTGCATGTAGTTTCATATTATCATGTTGCATCCTTGTTTTGGTGTGTTTGCTTGATGTTTGAATGCATTTTGCATCAATGCCATGTTTAACTTGTTTTGCTCATATCTTCTAGGCCGTAGCTCCGAACTAAATGAACTTTATATGTAACTTGACTAGAATCTCGTGTAGATCATCTTGGTGCATCTTAACTTGCTGTTTAACAACTTGAACATAAGGTTTATTCAGATCTGGACCAACTTCGAAATTTGTATATGAGGACTTACCGGAATTGTTATATGTTGTTCCCGGCCTCATTTAAACTTGTCTTGATGTGTTGCTCTTGTTTGCATCATCTCTTGCCATGAGTAGCTTCATGTAGTCTTGTCTTGCATCATGCTTGTTCGTGCATCATGCCGTGTTCATGTGTAGTGTGTTTACCATGTTGTGTTCTTCTTCTCGATAGTTCCTGTTTCGTTGCGATAGTGAGGATTCGTTCGTCTACGCTTGGTTCATCTTCGTGGCTTCATCTTCTTCATGGACTCGTTCTTCTTCCTTGCGGGATTTCAGGCAAGATGAGCGCTACCCTGGATCTCACTACTATCATTGCTATGCTAGTTGCTCCGTTCTATCGCTATGTTGCGCTACCTACCACCTGTTTATCAAGCCTCTCATATGGCCATGAACCTCTAACCTTTGACACCATTCCTATGCAAACCATTGTTTGGCTATGTTACCGCTTTTTCTCAGCCCTCTTATAGCGTTGCTAGTTGCAGGTGAAGTTGAAGATTTCTCCATGGTGGACAGGATTTTGGTTGGGATATCACAATATCTCTTATATTATTAATGCATCTATATAATTGGTAAAGGGTGGAAGACTCGGCCTTTTGCCTGGTGTTTTGTTCCACTCTTGCCGCCCTAGTTTCCGTCATACCGGTGTTATGTTCCCGGATTTTGCGTTCCTTACGCGGTCGGGTGATTTATGGGACCCCCTTGACAGTTCGCTTTGAATAAAACTCCTCCAGCAAGGCCCAACCTTGGTTTTACCATTTGCCTCACCACCACCTATACCTTTCCCTTGGGTCGGCCAACCCAAGGGTCATCTTTATTTTAGCCCCCCCGGGCCAGTGCTTGTCTAAGTGTTGGTCCAAACCGGGCAGACTGCGGGGCCACCTCGGGGCAACTCGAGGGCTGGTTTTACTCGTAGGCTGACCTATCCGGTGTTGCCCTGAGAACGAGATATGTGCAGCTCCTATCGGGATTGTCGGCGCATCGGGCGGCTTTGCTGGTCTTGTTTTACCATTGTCGAAATGTCTTGTAAACCGGGATTCCGAGTCTGTTCGGGTCTTCCTGGGAGAAGGTATATCCTTCGTTGATCGCGAGAGCTTGTCATGGGCTAAGTAGGGACACCCCTGCAGGGTATAATCTTTCGAAAGCCGTGACTGCGGTTATAGGCAGATGGGAATTTGTTAATGTCTGGCTGTAGATAAGTTGACACCAGATTCGAATTAAAACGCATCAACCGCGTGTGTAGCCGTGATGGTCTCTTTTCGGCGGAGTCCGGGGAGTGAACACGGTCTTTGGGTTATGTTTGACGTAAGTAGGAGTTCAGGATCACTTATTGATCATTGCTAGCTTCACGACTGTTTCGCTTGCTCTCTTCTCGCTCTTATTTGCGTATGTTAGCCACCATATATGCTTAGTCGCTGCTGCAGCCTCACCACTTTACCCCTTCCCTTCCCTTTAATCTTTGCTAGTCTTGATACCCATGGTAATGGGATTGCTGAGTCCTCGTGGCTCACAGATTACTACAACAACAGTTGCAGGTACAGGTTATGTGATGATCATGACGTGAGAGCGATGCTTGCTTGCGTTGAGTTCTTCTTCTGCTTCTTCGATCAGGGGATAGGTTCCAGGTCGGCAGCCTGGGCTAGTAGGGTGGATGTCGTTGAGTTTCTGTTTGTGATTCATCCGGAGTCGGATGTTGATCTTATGGAAGATGTATTGATGTATTCGTGTGGCATTGTATGCCTGTTGTATGTATCCCCATCTACTTGTAATGTTGATGTAATGATATCCACCTTGCAAAAGCATTTCAATATGCGGGTCTATCCTTGGTGGGACCTTCGAGTTCCTTTTGGATAGGGTCGCATATTGGGCGTGACACCTCATGTGGGCCGATAGACATCATGGGCCATACATGGGCTGAAAGTGAAATGGGCTGGTGTTATCTTCGACGGCCCACATGACGTTGTTGGGCCGATCTCCATTAGGGCCTAACAGGCCGTGAGTTACCACGCTGTAAAATGGGCTATTTGCAAAGAGACCATTAACATGCTTTTCATGGGCCAGCCCATTAACTTTTGACCAAGTCAAACGGGCCAGCTTTGTAAGCTAAATGGGCCAGTGGTGGGCCGTGGCACGTGTTGACATATCATAGGCACCTATCTGACCCACTGACGAGTTGACACGTGTTTCGTCCGGCCAATAAGAATTTTACATGTGGAAATTTCCCATTGGTCCGGGTTGTTAACGTGTTATCGGATCCAAAACCTGACCCAATAGCTTAACGATGTTCCGTTATGGTGGATGCCACGTGTCGGTCACCCTTGATGAAAGCACTTCTGTGACGCGCGATTTATTGTCATGGAAGTGGACACTTCCGTGATGATAATTTTGGTAATGTCATGGAACACTTCTACGACAGCACATGTATGACTATCTTGATTCTTTCATAAAATCGTCATGGATGTACATGCATGATAGAAAATGTGACCTACTGTGACAAACACATATCATCACGGAAGTGTATTTTTTTGTAGTGCAACTACGCGAGCCCGCGCCCGCTGCAGCACAACCATGCCGGCCCCTACCCTCGCGCCGCCCGAGTATGCACTCTGGCAGCCGCCTTGCCCCGTTGTGCGTCACCATCCCCCTGTGTGCCCAGCCGCGCCCAAGCCCGCCCCCGGCAAGCCTTGCCTCGTGCCGGCCCTCGCTTGCCTCCGCACCACGCCCGTCGAACCTCCCTATTGTGCCCTATCGCATACCCCTCGCCTTCACCTGCCCCCATCCACCCCTGCTCGTGTAACACCCACGATGCGGCTATATCTCCCACGTGTCGAAGCACGACTTAGAGGCATAACCGCATGGTGGTTTTGTCGCAAGAAGGGTCATCTTCACACAATCCCATGTAATGAACAAGAATGGGATAAAGAGAGTTGGCTTACAATCGCCACTTCACACAATACATAAATTAAGATCATACATCATTCAAAGTACACTCATAAACCGGCTACGGTCAAGTTCAAATGAAAAGAAGACAACCCCAAATGCTAGATCCCCGATCATCCCGACTGGGCTCCACTACTGATCATCTGGAAACGATACATAGTAACGACCAAGGGCCTCATCAAACTCCCACTTCAGCTCAGTTGCGCCATCTGCGCTGGTATCATCGGCACCTGCATCTGTTTTGGTAGAATCTGTGAGTCACGAGGACTCAGCAATCTCACACCCGCGAGATCAAGACTATTTAAGCTCATAGGTAGGAAAAAGGGTAATATGGTGGAGCTGCGGCAAGCACTAAGCATATATGGTGGCTAACATACGCAAGTGAGAGCGAGAAGAGAAGCAACGCATCGGTCGAGAAGCTAGAAGCGATCAAGAAGTGATCCTGAAACTACTTACGTCAAGCATAACACAAACCGTGTTCACTTCCCGGACTCCGTCGAGAAGAGACCATCACGGCTACACACGCGGTTGATGCATTTTAATGAAGTCAAGTGTCAAGTTATCTACAACCGGACATTAACAAATTCCAATCTGCCTCATAACCGTGGGGACGGCTTTCGAAAGGTTATATACCCTCCAGGGGTGTCCCAACTCAGCCCATCACAAGCTATCACGGTGAAGGAAGGATATACCTTCTCCCGGGAAGACCCGATCAGTCTCGGAATCCCGGTTCGCAAAACATTTCGACAATGGTAAAACAAGACCAGCAAAGCCACCCGAAGTGCCGACAAATCCCGATAGGAGCTGAGCATATCTCGTTCTCAGGGCACACCGGATGAGACAGGCTACGAGTAAAACCAGACTTCGAGTTTCCCTGAGGTGGCCTCGCAGGCGGCTCAGTTCGGACCAACACTCGAAGGAGCACTGGCCCGGGGGGGGGGGGTTAAATAAAGATGACCCTTGGGCTTGCGAAAACCCAAGGGAAAAGGGCTTAGGTGGCAAATGGTAAAACCAAGTTTGGGCCTTGCTGGAGGAGTTTTATTCAAAGCGAACTGTTAAGGGGGTCCCATAAATCACCCAACCGTGTAAGGAACGGAAAATCAAGGAACATAACACTGGTATGACTGAAACTAGGGCGGCAAGAGTGGAACAAGTCACCAGGCATAAGGCCGAGCCTTCCACCCTTTAGCAGGTATATAAGGTGCATTAATTTAAACAGGAGATATTGTGATATCCCAAAATATCCATGTTCCGACCAGGAACAAACTTCATCTTCACCTGCAGCTAACAATGCTATAAGAGGGGCTGAGCAAAAGCGGTGACATAGCCAAACAAAGGGTTTGCTAGAACAGGATGGTTAGAGGTTTGTCATGGCAATAGGGAGGCATGATAAACAAAGGCAGGTAGAGCTAACATAGCGATAGAGTGAGTACTAGCAAGCAAAGATAGAAGTAATATCGAAGGTATGGTCATCTTGCCTGCAAGGTTCTCAGAGTTGTCGAAGGCTTGGTCCTCATAAGCGTACTCAACAGGTTCCTCGTGCACGTACTCGTCTCTCGGATCTACCCAAAGCAAGAACACAAGCAAAGGAACCACAATAAATCACGGTGCAATGCGCAAGCAACATGATGCAATACATGTCATGATATGCAAGATATGATATGCAATGCATATGCGTGCTTCAGGAGGAAAAAGGATGAACAAGGCATCAACTTGGAAAACCAAGTATGCCGCTGGAAAGATGAGATGATTTTGGTTGAAATCGATATAAAGATCACCGGGAACGGATGCACGGTTTGCAAATGGAAAGCAAAACAAGAATGACACAAAGCTGCGATTAACAACACGATGCTACTTAGAATGCAACAAGAAACTATGCTACAGCACCCCACATAAAAACAAAGCATATGGCAATGATCTACAGGATATGCTTAACAAAAGAGGAACACTGAGCTACGACTAAATCACATTATAACAGGTTCAAACAAGCATGGTGAAAGTGCAAGAAATATCAGGTTGGACATGGCATAAACAGCATCACGAAGCAATCTTCAGAGCAAGTTATCGACATGCTACAGGAACTTATAATAGCAAAACAAGGCATTGCATGAATCTACTCAAAGCATAGATCAAAAGTCCCTTCCTAACCATAAGCCAAAAAGGATCAGAAAATATGATGGCACCCACGTAAACATAGCTAGTTTCGTTAACAGATTCTGCA
The DNA here is from genome assembly GCF_018294505.1 of Triticum aestivum. Taxonomy (NCBI): domain Eukaryota; kingdom Viridiplantae; phylum Streptophyta; class Magnoliopsida; order Poales; family Poaceae; genus Triticum; species Triticum aestivum. The sequence goes on from NC_057813.1 coordinate 194,365,323, forward strand.
AACAAAGCATGGCATTGACATAATTACGAAGGCACCTTCGTGAGCTCGATGCACTCACTACAGAGCACTTCATGATAAACTAAGCATACATCCATAAAGAAGACGTGTCATAGCAGCTATACATGGCAAGAACAACATCATAGCATACACGGATCAACTACAACAACCTCGGCAAAATTGAATAACATGTAAACAATCTGCCAGGAAACATTTTGAAGCAAAAGTAGAGCACGAAAATGACATGCTAGACTACTCCATAATTGCAACCAGGACCATGGATGGATAGAGCATAACCATGTGTTCAAAACACCCTTACTGAAGTATCTCAAATTATGCATGGATCTCTCTGTAGCAACATGTTTTCATGGCATCAAAATTACAGCAGAACAGGGACTAAAATCAGCAATATCACGAAGCCTAGTTTGCATGCTTGTGCTAGTCACCACATTGATCACAAAAATACATGGTAAGCACCTCTGTAAAGAAGACATAGCCTAGTTCAAAACACATTTAGGGATCAAATACATAGGATGCACACATCAATCATGGCAAAAATGACAAAAGAGCTCGTTCTGATAAGAATCTGAAACTAACATTATGAAGCACTCTTCCAACAGCATTTCGGGCATCAAGATGAGCTCAAATGAAAATGATTCAATGAGAAGAAATGATGTACCCTTCGAGGCGAACAATTTGGTATGCTACACGCCCAAAACGGAGGCACGGGTGCAAAGTTGTGGGGCGATGAACATGCAACAAAATTTATGGCAGTTAAGGACTTAGACGAAAATTCGGGAGAGAGAAAAAGTCAACCGAGGCTTGTCCAGATCGGATCTGGTCCGGGTCGGCGCGGAAGCCGAGGCGACGCCGGAGACGTGGCCGAAGAGGACGGCGATAGCGGCCGGAGTAGGAGGACCGGGGCGGCGCGGCTCCGGTGAGGGTCGGGGCGACCGGATCTGGCCGGATCCGGCGCCGGCGACGTCGGGCGAGGCGCGGGACGGCGGAGGCTGGCGGACGGCGCTGCGCGGCCGGCGGTGGCGCTGCGGGAGCGGGCGGCGGGGCGACGGCTGGACGAGGCGGCGGGGCGCGGCCCGGGTCGGGCGCCGGAGGGCCCGCGGCAGGCTTTCGCGGGCCGGCAGCGGGGGCGGCGCGGCGGCGCCACGTCGCAGCTCCTGGGTGGCTGGGGCACGGGGTGGACGTGTCCAGCTCCACCCGGACGTGTCCGGCGGCGGAGAGGGAGCGGGCTAGGGTTTGGGGATCCGGAATTTTCGGAGGGGTGCACATATTTATAGGTAGAGGGAGCTAGGAGACTCCAAATGGGGTGCGGTTTTCGCCCACACGATCGTGATCCGACGACGGAGAGCATTGAAGTGACTTAGATGGGTTATTGGGCTGTTTTGGATGGGTGTTGGGCTGCAACACAAAAGAGGCCTTCGCGCGTATGCGGTTAACCGTTGGAGTACCAAACGAGCTCCAAATGGCCCGAAACTTGACAGGTGGTCTACTGGTGGTATACCAGGGCCACTTGGCAAGGCTCGGTCCATTCCGAGAACGTTCAACACCAGCACACGAAAAGAGACAAGAGGGGTGCGCCGGTGCACGTGGGAGTGTCGGATTGCGAAATGGACAACGGGGAAAATGCTCGGATGCATGAGACGAACACGTATGCAAATGAGATGCACATGATGACATGATATGATATGCATGACAAGAATAAAATGCAAAACAAAAGACAAAACCCAACCATGGAGGGAATATCATATCACATAGTCGAAAATGGCAAGAGTTGGAGATACAAAGATGGAAAGTTACATCCGGGGTGTTACAGCTCGCCTGCGTCGTCGCACTTCCCGCACGCATGCCACAGCTCCCCCAACGCGGTCATCATCCCCTATCATCACTGTTTGTGGCTGCCGAAGCCCTCTGCTCTGTGCGTGCCCAACCACCGGAGGCCACGGCTGGGCCACTACCCCCTGTTTTAGTTAGTGGGGTTAACCCCCTATTAAGCTAACCCCCTCCTAATTAGTCAAATGGCCCAATGACAGGTGCCCCCACCTCTAGTTATCCTTAAAGAAGTTAAAGTTTCATTTGTTTCTATCACACCTGGGCCCTGCTGAATAGTGTTAGTTGACCAGTCAACATGGTCAAAGTTGACTGCTAAAAGTAGAACTAATCCCCGGTGGTTTTGGTAACTCATAACAACATATAGCTCATTGAACTAATATCCTTTCAAGTTAAATTTGCAGGATGTTCAATGATTGGCATGGCATGGACTAGAGATGTGGACCCCTCAAAATGCTAAGGATAAAGAGTGGAAAAAGCCCAAGACTCTTCATCTTTATTTTAGTTATCGAGATCACATTGAGTCCATAGGAAAGCCAATACTATTAAAAGGGGATAAGGTGTTGCTTCATGGCTTACTTGCTCAAATGCTTAGATATATCACTCCAAAACCTTCAGCCACTTTCCCAGTCCAGATATGTCCAAACCCAAAACTCTAACTCGGCCCCATCGATTCTTTCTACCTGGAGCCACCAAGTTTACTTGACATAGCCACTGCCAGAAACCCTAACGACTCAGTCTCACCGATACGGATCTCGGACTTACCGAGATGACCTTGCCAACTCTCTGTTACTTGTGTCGGATTTCGGGTTCCGGCAGACCCTTAAGGTTCGAACTCTGGGGTGCGCGCGGAGATCACTCCCCCTACCAACTCACGTCTCGTCGCCTCGCAAAGGATCTAGACTACACGAAGAACAACACAAGGGACGCAAGGTTTATACTAGTTCGGGCCACCATTGTGGTGTAATACCCTACTCTAGTTTGTGGCGTGGTGGATTGCCTCACGGGCTGATGATGAACAATACAAAGGAAGAACTACCTCGCGAGGGGAGGAGTTCTTGTGCTGGTGGTTCTGGCAAAGGTTTGATCGGTCGACCTTCAGATCAGGATCCCCCTCCTCTATGCTATGGTGGCTAGCCCTATTTATAGAGCGAGGCCCTAGTCCTCTTCCCAAATATTGAGTAGGAAGGGCGCCAACCATCGGCCATTTTGAAGGGGAACATCTAGTACACTTATCCTGACTAAAGTTGGTCCTCGCCTGCCAAAGACTCTGATGATGACGCCTTCCTAGGCTCCATGATGACCTCCATCCTGCCGTTCTGCTGGTCTTGGTCTTGTTGCACCAAAATGGTTGCCTTTGCTTGATACCCTTGCCTGCGCTTGCCCCCTTTGCACCAAATAGGAAACAAGGACACTGCACAGGCCGATGCCCGCCTGGCGCCCGCCTGGCTTCGGTCATCACGGCTTGCGTCATGGGCACCTCATGAGGTACCCCGACTTGAACTCCCCGCCTCCTCGCGAGCCAGCCTGACGAGGCTGTAGCTGAGGGAGCTTCCCGTCGTCCGCCCCGCGAGGCTTGGCCCCTCGCGAGGGTCTTGAGCTTGTGTTGACGAAGATGGGACGTACTAGGCCACTCACTGAGCCACGCCGCAGGCCGCAGGTAGGCAAGTCTGGGTACCCCCGTTCCCAGAACACCGACAGTAGCCCCCGGGCCCAAGGCGCGCCCGGACTTGTCTTAGCAGAGAAGCGAAGGGGCAAGTGCGAAGCGCCGCGGGCCCCAACAGCCTGCGGCCTTGGGCGCCGCGTGGCGGTTGATTGGACGTGGGTGTCCCCGCTTCCCCACGACGCCTCGGCAACCGCATGACTTGAGAAAAGGGTGGCCCCAGGCCAGGCTTACCTTCTTTGCCTTCACCAGTTATTTGTCCCAGATCCCCTTTCTCGCTCTCCTTCTTCTTGCTCCCAAAATCCTCCAGATCTGCTTCAACCCCGCATCCTAGCAAGCCATGGCGCCTCGTCAGACTCCGGTCGGGGCCTGGTACTCGCCCGCTCTGGATCCTCCGAACGCGTCGGAGAGGAACCTCGCCCTCACACGCCAGATGATGGCGGCGCAAGGCATTGTGGGGGCGGCCGCGCTCAAGGTTGGCTCCGCCCTGCCTAAGGACAAGGGGAGCACCTTCTACCCGCTCTTCATGAGCGCCATCGCCGCCGATCTGGTGCCTGCCTTTTCTGAGTTCTTCCTTTCTGTTCTTCGCCAATACAACCTGCAAGCTCTACACCTCCACCCCAACTATGTTCTTCCTATGGCGATTTTCGCCTATTATTGCGAGGCTCATGTTGGGGTAAAGCCCTAGGTGGCCTTGCTGCGCCACTACTTTTACCTCTGGGTTTCTCGCGGCCCCATCACCGCATGCATGAGCTTTGTCGCGTACTCGAGCTCCAATGCCATCTCGAAGCATGGGAAGAGGATCGAGGGCTTCCGGAGCAAGTGGGTCATGGTGGATGCCGGGCGCATCCACCCTCGGCTGATGCTGCCTACGGGGCAGCCTGAGGCCGTCGACGCCCGGTCCCGCGCAGAGCTCGTCGATCCCCGCGTGAAGCCTGTGCTGAAGAGGATGGACGCGGACTTGTGGCCGACCAACATGGCGACGACGAAGTTGACCGGGGTGATGCTCCTGAGGGAGTTCCTGGAGCATCGGGTGGCTCCGCTTCGGGAATATTCGCTCCCACTGTGGAGGCTCGGGGAAGCTGATGTCGCCCTCCGCCCGAGCTCCGCAGCCATGGCCGACGAAGATCTCGCCGCGGTCCTCCATTCCTTGGTTGGGGAGACGTGGCGAGACTAGAGGGTGCTCCTGTACCCCTGTTCCTTCGAGATGACTGGGAGCAGGTGGTGAATTCCATGCCCGCCTTCAACGGGGAGGGGCCTGTGCCTGCGGAGGTTCCCGAGGATCTGGCGGCCCTGGCGACGGTGAACGTATCTTCCGGCAACTCCGGCAGGAAGGAGGAAGAAGAGGGGGAGGAAGAGGAGTCTGACTCTGAGGCGACCGACAGGGAGTCGGGGAAGTCCCTCCCCCAGCGCAGGTCCCGCGCCCTCATTCTGATGCCGAACAACGGCGAGGACAGTGACGAGCGAGGCGGGGAGAGATTGCCCCTGGTCCCGAAGAAGGGCAGGACGGGGCTGGTTCTCCGAGGGCCTGCTCCATCTCCAAGGCAGCCTGAAGCCAGCTTGAACTCCTCTGACGTGCCTCCTGCTTCTGAGTCTCCTGAGGTCGACCCCAACAGCCGGCTCTCGGGCTTCAAGTTCGGTCGGAGGCTGCTTGAGTCCGTGAGCGATGACCAGTAAGTGCTTGATTTTCGTTTTGCTTCCTCTAGTTGCTGAGGCTTGACGTCCATATTCCTTGGCTAGGCCGGTGCCTGCGGCGAAAAGGCTGAAGGGGGCCCCCGAGCCTTCATCTGGGGGAACACTTCCGACTGCGAGAGAAGGAGGTGGCAAGGCTCGAACCTTCCCTGCCCGGTCATCCTCGCGAGGCCATGTGGGGCGTGTTGGTGTGAGCTCAGCCCCCATGGCCCAGACGACTCCCGAGGCGTCCCTGCCTGATGCCTCTGCTGCAGCCGCCGGGGCTCAGAAGGTCCCGACGCATGGCGCTGTGATCACGCTGCCGTCTTCTCCTCCTACTCCGCCAACTGCCGTTTCTCCGACTCCTTCTACTGTCTTGGATCATGCTGCTGCTGAGCTGGACCGGCTACAAGAAGATCTTCAGGGCGCCGACCCCCGCCTGGTGGCCGGGCGCCTGGAGTTGGCCTCTGGCTGGGTCCACTTTGACGCCTCAGTTCGGGCGGCGCTGGTCTAGGCCGTGATGGCCTGTGACGAGGAGAAGCAGGCCATCCTCCAAGACAATGCCGCTCGCGACGCCGCCTTGGGCGAGGTTGCGCATGTCCGGGGCCGCTGCAAGGTGCTGGAGAGCGAGTTGCAAAGCCTGCGCGACCAGCTCGCCAAGGAGGTCCGTGACTGCCAGGAGAAGGAGAAGGAGATGAAGACTCGAGAGGCTGCTGTCAAGGACCGGGACGCCGAGCTTGATGAACGCCGTGGTCGATTGGATACGCTGGAGCAGGCGTTGGAGGCAAAGAGGATCGAGCTGGACGGCAAGGTGAGGGTCCTGGCCGAGGACCGTGTGGCCTTCCCGAAGCTGGAGGAGAGGGCTCGTGCCTCGCTGGAGACACTTTACGACGATGGCCTGGAAAAGCCGCTAGCTGGCACCGAGGATGGCCCCACCAAGTTGCGTCCCTTCCTGGTCTACACACTTGAAGATGTCGCCATCGGCCTTGGCCCCACGGCTGAGGCCGAGGCACGTGTCCTTTCTTCTGCAGCGCTAGCGCGTGTCTTCACCCACGTCTATCTTTGCGACCCCAACGTCGATCTTGACAGCCTGCTGGAGCCAGCGAGCGGCGAGCTTGCCGCTGTCGCTGTTGAGGCGGTGAAGGGTCGAGCGGAAGTCCTGCTGGCGAAGTTCCGCGCCTTTAGCACCAAGCCAAGGCGAGATGCTGCCGACCCTGGGGCTCCGCAAGGTGAAGCCACCTAGCGCAACCCCACCACCAGCGATGGCACCGACGGGAAGTGACCCCTTCGTGGCTCCTGTCCTGTTTTCGTTCCTGCAACATGCATCATGCCTCGTGGAGGCGTTTAAACTTGTGTTTTGCGTTGTGAAAACAACCTATGGACTGTAATATTTGCTTTTGAATTCCTTGAGATTTGCGCTTGTCCTTCCTACTTGATTGTGTTCTACGTCGGCAGAGCCCGGCCCCGCGCATACCTCAGCCGCCGTTAGCCCCAACCGGAAACCGGGACGGGACCAAGGAGTGAGGGGCTACGTGACCAGTTAGGCTCCTGAGTCGGGATGCTCAGGAGTCCCCCTTGATGCGCGAACAACAAGTAGGGAGGGAGGTGTAGGAGTGGATCTACCGTTCTACGTCGGCAGGGCCCGACCCCGCGCATACCTCAACCGCCATTATCCCGGGACGGGACCAAGGAGTGAGGGGCTACGTGACCAGTTAGGCTCCTGAGTCACGATGCTCATGAGTCCCCCTTGACGTTCAAACAACCTTCATACCTTGGCTCCGCTCGGGGAGGGACGCGCGACGAACCAGGTCCGACGGGCCTGGCTGGGTGGCGTGCACCTGGGCGTGACCCAGGCATAGCCCCCGTGCCCAGCCCCCTCGCACGGCACTCCCGAGGGGAGGCGTTACGATAGGGCCAGACACTGAGCTCTGGGCTCCCTGAGGTTGATGCGGCCGGGGGCCACCCTCAGTTGTTTATCACCAGCGCGGAGCATAGCGCTTCCGTATGTGTACGGGCATAGCCGCTCCTCGGCAGTGTCGTCAGCCAGCGAGGAGCATGGTGCTTCCACTGGTGCGTGGGAGGGGGCTCCCCTCCGGGAGGAGCCCCCGGGGCGTGTACAGCCCCGCCCTGACACGTGGCTAGCACGGTAGGGCATGACGAGGTGTATCTGGGCACCCGTGAGCCAGCAAGGGACTCACGGGGCCCTACCTCAAGGTGGGTTGCGCCTGACTCTGGGCCTTTATTTGTAATGTGCTCCTGCAAATTTGGTTAGATGCTGAAGCTCTACGTCCTCAGGTCCCGGCCCTCGAGCGAGCTCAGCCATCGCTGGTATGCCAGGTCGTGATGCCGTGGAAAAGGCCAGGAGGTGAGGGCTAGAGAGCCAGTAAGAGTCCATGAGTCGCGATGCTCAGGTACCCCCCTTTTAACGTGCAAGCGGTTGGCATGGGGGAAGAAGGGTGCCATCACAGGCATCAAGTAATAATCATGACGGTTCAAAAGTACGACCTGAATGGATGCGGGAAAGATACATGCCGCTGGGTCAGGCCCGAGCGTCTTGGGGATAATGCTGCCCGAGGGGCGCCCCCAACAAAGTAACATAAAGACATGAGCAAAAGGGATAGGTGCCGCAGGGACGGACCCACGCAGCCTGGGAATAATGCAGCCCTGGGGGCGCTCCCAGCTGAAAATGAAACTCGAAGGATGTCACCTCATGATGTCGGAGATGAAGGAATGCTGAAGTAGTAGACGAGGTGCGCTGTGGAAGCCGATCCTCACGAGCCCCCAGGCCCAGAAGTCTCGAGAGGCTCCGGGGGCGCTGGTGGCTCTTCAAGGGCCATCTCCATCTCTGCCAGGACTGCAGAATGCCTGACCTCCTGAGCCTCCAGAATGCTCCTCATGAGACGCTGGCGCGCGGCAGCCGCGTTCGGCAGGCCAAAAGGCATGCGAACATAGCTGTGGGGTGGACCCTCGCAACGTCCCACGTGCGAGGGCCAGAAGCGCTCCTGAGAGTCAGCCCAGTTGAGCCATGGTACGTCGATGCAGACGCGCAGCCCACCATCCTTGCCTGGATGGGGAGCTACGGCGGGTAAGCGGTGGCTGCCACTCATGATTGTTGACTCCTGCAGCTCCTGAATGATCTCGCTGATGAACTCCCGAGGGTTTGGCCCTCCTTGCCTTGTTCCTTCCTGAGGGAAACATGCTTTGAAGCATGCCTCCAAGTGGTGCCCGAGCGCCTCCCTCGTGATCTTGGCAAAGTCGATGGCCCTCCGGGAGAGAGCCCTCGAGCCTTGCCCGAGGAGGGCGCCGGGCGCGCCTTCCTATGCGACAGAAGGAGGTGCCCCTTGAACGGGCACGAATCCCGAGGGGCCTGCCTCCCGAGAGTTCAGACTAGGCGATGTCTTCTTCTTCTTAGGGACTATCTCGGGAAGTCTTCCGCTCCTGTGCTCTGGGTCTTCGATTGCCGCGGCTTGGAAGGCTCGCTCAAGGGAACACACCGCATCCCTCTCCTCACAAGGCACTGTGATGACTCCACCGCTTCCTGGCATCTTGAGGACATTCTAGCCGTGATGAGTCACTACCATGAACTTGGCCAGGGCTGGGTACCCGAGGATGGCATTGTATGGCAGGCGAATGTGGGCGACGTTGAAGTCAATGAGCTCGGTGCGGTAGTTGTCACGCTGCCCAAAGGTGACAGGAAGGCGGACCTGCCCTATCGGAACGGTGGAACCATCAGTGACTCCTGAGAAGGGCTTGGTTGGCTGAAGCTGATTGTATGGCACTTGGAGATTGTTGAATGTCTCGACGGACAGGACGTTGAGTCCTGCTCCGCCATCGATGAGGGTCCTGGTGACTTGCCCATTGTTGATGATTAGGGAGCAAAGCATTGGGAGGACTCCGGCCGTGGCTGCGCACTTGAGCTGATCCGCAGAGCTGAATGTGATAGCGCACGCCGACCACCTGAGAGGGCGCGTGGCCTCAAGCTTGGGGAGGACTGCATTCACCTCGCGAGTAAACTGCTTGAAGATGCGCTGAGAGGCTGGGGCCTGAGCGCCGCCCAAGATGCAAGCGATTGCGCGCGGCTCCTGGAAGCCCCCAGCCCCTTCGTCCTGATGATGGTCTTCATTCCTCCTCGGCTGAGGTGGCAGAGGAGGGAGGCCTGCGTTGCCTTGAGGGCGATCCTCATGAGGCTGATCCCTCCAACCTCCCTCGCGAGGCTGGTCCTGCCAGCGGTCCTCGCGAGGTCGGTCACGCCACCCTTGGCGAGGGCCACGGTCTTCCCATCATCCTCCACCTCTTCCTCCTCCTCGACCATAGCCTCGGTCGTTGCGCTCGGGGCGTCGGCCAGCACGCACAGCTCGCACAGCCCTGAGCTCCTGGCATTCGTTGGTGTTGTGGGTGTGGAGGTCATGGTACACGCAGTACCGGCTGCCCTTGGATGACTCAGGCTGGTCCCTGCCTCGCTTGGTGTCCAGCTCTGTTGCAAGCATAGCAGCCCCCTTGCGCTTCACGTCCTTGACCTTGGGCTTCTTCTCTTCTGGATCAGCGGCTGGAAGCTCGAGGAGGGAAAAGTGCCCTTCCTCAGCCCTGGCGCACTTGGTCGCCAAGTTTAACAGCTCCAGGGATGTGCATAGGTCTTCATGGATTGCTAGCTCCTCTTTCATCTTGATATCACGCACGCCGTCAGAGAAGGCTGAGGTGATGGCCTCCTCAGTCACCCTGGGGATCTTGAGGCGAGCGTTGTTGATGCGTTGGATGTACTTTTGCAGGGTCTCTCCTGGCTGCTGCTTGATGCGGCGCAGGTTGCTCATGGCCGGGGGCTAGTCGCGAGTGCCTTGGAAGTTGGCGATGAAGCGGGTGTGCATCTCGTCCCAGGAAGAAATCGTGCCAGGAGCCAGGTTTAGGAGTCAGGTGCGGGCACCGTCCTTGAGCGCCATGGGAAACCAGTTCACCATGACCTTCTCGGCCCTGTTGGCGGCTTTGATGCCCAGCTCGTAGAGCCAGAGGAACTCCGCAGGATCAGCCGTGTCGTTGTAACGCGGGGGCAGATCTGGCTTGAACTTGTCAAGCCAGGCCACGCTGCGCAGCTCGGCGGTGAAGGCATGGCAGCCTGCAGTGGCCACGGGAGGCATTTGGTGACGAAGAGCTTCATCTTGGAGGTCTCCGCACGCTGCCGCCAGGAGCAGCGCAGGGTCTTGGCACGCAGGAGCAGGAGCACGGTCGTGACGCGCCAGTGCGGGGAGCACACGGCCAGCTTCTTGAGGACGAAGGATCTCCTGGCAGCTCTTCTATTGCTGCGCGGGCGCTGGATGGAGCGGGTCCCGTCCAGGGGCCGCGCGCCTTTGGGCCAGGGTGCCTTCTTGAGGGGGAGGCGGCGGAGGCGCCTCCGGAGCAGCATTGCCCGCGCAGGGCGGGGTGCGGTGCAGCAAGAGGAATGGTGCAGGGGAGCCCCCAACGGCACTGACGAGCTCGGTGACGCGGGCGAGCCACTCGTCGTAGAGGTCGTCGATGGGACGGTAGTGCAGGAGCTCTTGCTCCAGGAGCAACGCGGCGTGCGCGTCCGCGGTGGCGCGACGGGCGTGAGACGACGAACCGGCTGGAGTCAGTGACGGGGTGGCGGTGCGGCCTTCCCGCCGCACCAAGGGATGCAGAGACAACACCTGCTGCTCATTCCCCGCCGGGCCGGTGGCAGTGTGGACAGCAGGCAACGGGGAACGACGGGGAGGCCCTCCTACGGGGGCTGTCTAGGCGACATGGGCCGCGAGGGAAGCCCAGCGCTTGGCGCGGGCTCGACGAGCGTCAGACATGGACGCGACGGACGGTGAAACGCAAGACGGCGGAAGGCGGATTCCGGTGCACCCCTACCTGGCGTGCCAAATGTTGGATTTCGGGTTCCGGCAGACCCTTAAGGTTCGAACTCTGGGGTGCGCGCAGAGATCACTCCCCCTACGAACTCACGTCTCGTCGCCTCGCAAAGGATCTAGACTACACAAAGAACAACACAAGGGACGCAAGGTTTATACTAGTTCGGGCACCATTGTAGTGTAATACCCTACTCTAGTTTGTGGCCTGGTGGATTGCCTCAGGGGCTGATGATGAACAATACAAAGTAAGAACTGCCTCGCGAGGGGAGGAGTTCTTATGCTGGTGGTTCTGGCTAAGGTTCGATCGGTCGACCTTCAGATCAGGATCCCCCTCCTCTATGCTATGGTGGCTAGCCCTATTTATAGAGTGAGGCCCTGGTCCTCTTCTCAAATATTGAGCGGGAAGGGTGCCAACAATCGGCCATTTTGAAGGGGAACATCTAGTACACTTATCCTGACTAAAGTTGGTCCTCGCCTGCCAAAGACTCTGACGATGACGCCTTCCTGGGCTCCACGATGACCTCCATCCTGCCGTTCTGTTGGTCTTGGTCTTGTTGCACCGAAATGGTTGCCTTTTCTTGATACCCTTGCCTGTGCTTGCCCCCTGTGCACCAAAGAGGAAACAAGGGCACTGCACAGGCCGGCGCCCGCCTGGCTTCGGTCGTCATGGCTTGCGTCATGGGCACGTCGTGAGGTACCCCGCCTAGAACTCTCCGCCTCCTCGCGAGCCAGCCTGACGAGGCTGCACCTGAGCTAGCTTCCCGTCGTCCGCCCCGTGAGGCTTGGTCCCTCGCGAGAGTCTTGAGCTTGTGTTGACGAAGATGGGCCGTACTGGGCCACTCCTTGAGCCACACCGCAGGCCGCAAGCAGGAAAATCTGGGTACCCCCGTTCCCAGAACGACGACAACTTGTTGTGATTATTTCGATCTCACCGAGAGTTGCAATCGGTCTCACCGAGATGGCTTGACCAACTCTCTGTTTCCTTATTGCCTCACTTCGGTCTCACTGAGTTGATGTAATCGATGCCACCAAGACGAGGTTTGCCCTAAGCCCTAGCACATCAATCCCATCGAGTTCTTCCAGTCGGCCCCACCGAGATTCCTAACATTCACATTTTTGAACTAATCGGTGCCACAGAATTTAATGATTCGGTCCCACTGAGATGAGTCAAATGTGTGTAACCGTTGGATTTTGTGTTGAGGCTATATACACCCCTCCACCCACGTCTCCATTTGTGAGAGAGCCATCAGAAGGTGCATACACTTCCACCATTCATTTTCTGAGAGAGAACCACCTACTCATGTGTTCAGATCAAGAGATTCCATTCCTACTGTCGGTGTCAAAACCGGCGGATCTCGGGTAGGGGGTCCCTAACTGTGCGTCTAGGCGGATGGTAACAGGAGACAAGGGACACGATGTTTTTACCCAGGTTCGGGCCCTCTCGATGGAGGTAAAACCCTACTCCTGCTTGATTAATATTGATGATATGAGTAGTACAAGAGTTGATCTACCACGAGATCAGAGAGGCTAAACCCTAGAAGCTAGCCTATGGTATGATTGTTGTTGTTGTTGTGTCCTACGGACTAAAACCCTCTGGTTTATATAGACACCGGAGAGGGCTAGGGTTACACAGAGTTGGTTACAATGGGAGGAGATCTACATATCGTATCGCCAAGCTTGCCTTCCACGCCAAGGAAAGTCCCATCCGGACACGGGACGAAGTCTTCAATCTTGTATCTTCATAGTCCGGGAGTCCGGTCAAAGGTCATACTCCGGCCATCCGGACACCCCCTAATCCAGGACTCCCTCAGTAGCCCCTGAACCAGGCTTCAATGACGACGAGTCCGGCGCGCAAATTGTCTTCGGCATTGCAAGGCGGGTTCCTCCTCCGGATACTTCATAGAAGATGTTGAACACAAGGATAGTGTCTGGCTCTGTAAAATAAGTTTCCACATACCACCGTAGAGAGAATAATATCTGCACAAATCTAATCTGCTGACGTATTCCGTAGCATGTCACGCTACGGCCAAGCCTTTATTCGTTTTACTGTCCCACCTCAGCGTGTTTAGCGAGGCGGTTTCCTTGGCACGTCTTGTCAAAGCAGAGATCGTGTCCCCTTATTTGGGGATTCTCATCAATACGGGCGTGGGTAACCCAACCACGCCATCAATCGCGGCGCTTGGGAGATAATCGAGTTTTACTAGGCTGGTGGGGGCATGCAGTTTCGGCCGCCCATATAAGGGGATAAGAATCTACCCTTTCAATCTACGCATTCTTCCTCCTTTGCTTATCCATTTTCGCGCACTCGAGCTCCAGCGCCCAAGTCCGCACTTCCCACCTCAACCCTCTCCAATCATGTCCGGAGCGGGAGGTAGATGGATGGCCTCCTCCGTCACAGAGGGGCAAATCAAAAAGCTGAGGGAAGCCGGATACTTGTCCAACGACATCGCACACCGGCTCCCAGATGAGGGGAAACTCATCCCCACCCCCCAGGCCCCATGAGAGGGTCGTGTTTCTCCCCCATTTCCTCCGAGGACTAGGTTTTCCTCTTCACCCATTTGTCCGGGGGCTCATGTTCTACTACGGCCTGGATTTCCACGATCTGGCCCCGAACTTCATCCTCAACATCTCGGCGTTTATCGTCGTGTGTGAGGCCTTCCTCCGCGTCAAGCCTCACTTTGGCTTATGGCTGAAGATCTTCAGCGTCAAACCGAAGGTCGTGGTCGGCCGGCAAGCAGAGTGCGGAGGCGCCATGGTGGACAAGATGGCCAACGTCACATGGCTCGAGGGCGCCTTGGTGGAAACCATCAAAGGGTGCCAATCGGGATGGTTCTACATCACCAAGCCGCGTGACCCTAAATAGGCAGCGGCCCCCGAATTCCGATCTGGCATCCCCACACGGCTCACATCCTAGAAAGAGACGGGCCTGTTGTGGGGCAATCCGGAAGAGGTGACCGGACTCCAAACCTACGTCCAAGACCTAGTGAACAAGAAGGTTAAACTTGTCAATGTAGTCCAGGTCATGCTCTTCCGCTGGATCCTACCGTGTCAACGAAGGGCTTTCAACTTATGGGAGTTCGACCCGGCCCAGCACCAGACTTTGTCCAGGCTTTTCGACACAAAGCACGAGGATGCCTGGAAGGTGCTATTCAAGATCTCCGAGGTCTCCCCTCCCGTCACTGAGGATCGCGGATTCTGCGCAAAGCGCCAAGCCACCAAAGTAAGCTCGTTTGTGTCCTTTACAGGACTCTTGATTTTCATAGTTTGATTTTATGCATGATCTAAACTCCCGCTCCTTTGATAGGACTGGAAGAGGACGTCTGAACAGTTTGACTGTCCGGCCCCTTTGCCCGAAGGCCCAGCAGATGCATGTTTAACGAAGTTGCTGGTCCCGGCACCTCACGTGGTGCCGGAGAAGAAGGCCAAGAAGAAGGCCATGGGGACTAGAAAGAGTTCCCGGCGCTTGGTGGTGTCTTATTCATTGCCCGACGACCCCGAAGCGCCATCCGCCTCTGAAGACGAGGAGGAGGAAGAAGAAGCCTCTCCCCCTCCAGCGGGGGGAGGAAAGAAAATGAAGGCCGCCCCGACTGGGGAGGCCGGCGGGTCCAAGAAGGGGAAGACCCTTCTTCTGGACTACGCCTCTGACGCCGACGACAGCGGAGAGGAATGGACATCCATGGTCAAGCCCCTGGCCAAATCGTAAGTATCCGGATACCAGAGTAACTCATGGCGTTCCTCCATTATACAGTACCTTCTGACACCGAATTCAATTATGCAGTCCGCCCAAGGCTCAGCTTGGCGATTCGTCGAGCGGCTTCCTGGATTCATCCGATGTGAATAGCACTTCACTCCAGATGGCTACCTCCCCTCGCCCTACGGACGATGCCGAGGTGGAGTCCCAAAAGGGGCTAAACCAGGAGGAGGTGGTCCTGGAGGCGCCGCAATGTGACCTCCTGACTCCAGGCCCAAAGGGGATGAAGCCCAGAGGGATCTAAGTCTGGCCCTGGGCCGGACACCATTCCGGAACCTTCAGTGATTCCGGAGTCCGGTAGGCGGGCCCCTCGCAAGAAGGGCAAGCCTATGACGCTGGCGGCCTCCGTCCAACAAGAGGCGCTGGACAATTTGTTGGAGGTCCTTGACAGTGCCTCCATCGATGAGGAGCACCGCACTGTTATGAGTGCGTTGATCCAAAAGGTTCAGTCCGCCAAGAGCGGGCTGACAGAAGCCTGTACCAGCCTTCTAACAGACTTTGAGGTATGTATTTAAAACATGTAAAAATGTTACTGCATAGACAGTAGCCCCTGATGCTCGGTTTGGTGTTCGAAAAGAAAAGTCGGACTGAGGATCTAAAAAGATATACGCACGAGTCTAACAGAAATATGTCAATATGGGAATGCAGGCTGCGCTGCTGACCTCTGCCGCATTGACTGTGGAGGTCGATGCATTGAAGCAGAACCTCAAGCGGTCCGAGAACGAGCTCGGCTGTGCCAAGAAGCAGCTCGAGGATAAGGAAGGTTTGTAGTACCGTATGTAAGTGTATATATAAATACCTGGTTGCGAATAATGACAGGACCAATGTGAATATTACAGGGGCCACAACCGAGGTGGCGACCCTGAAGGAAGCGCTTTCCAAGGCCGAAGACAATGCGGCCATGGAGCGCTCAGAGCGAGAGAAGCAAGAGGTGCAGGTGGCGGATGTGCGGCAAGATCTCGACGCTCTTGTGAAAAAACATGAGAGTTTAGAGCTTGACTCGAAGACTCGAGAGTCCGAGCTTGCCTCGGCACTTGAAAGCGCCAAATCTGCCAAGGCCGAAGCCCAAAAAGACCTCTAGGAAATTGAGGCGATGAAAAGGATTGCGGCGGGTAAGGCATTCTTTATGCAAAGCAAGCACGTGAAAGTAAATTACCTCTTACTTACCCGAATCCGGAGCTCTCCACGAGCCTTCGCAGATCTTCCCCGCAGTGTATCCGACGCAGCCGCGTTCTACCGAGCCGAGGAAGGGAGCTCGACGGAGAAGGTATTCTGGTCCCAGTATGCTGAGGCCGGACACGCAGTGCCCCTGAGCGACCAGCTGAAGCAGCTAGTCGAGCATCATAAGGCGGCTAAACAGGCCATGAAGGGCCTGATAGGCCGGCTGTGGCCTGGGGAGGTTATGCCTTTAAGCTACTTTGGGCTGGTGCGGCGGCTGGTGGATGCCTGTCCCCGTCTTGAAGTCATCAAGCGCTCCGTATGCATCGAAGGCGCCCGTAGGGCTTTTGCCCATGCTAAAGTGCACTGGGGCAAGCTGGATGCTGTGAAGCTGGTGACCGAAGGGCCACCGGAGGGGAAGGAGCATCGCAGGCCCGAGATGTATTATGAGGGCGTCCTGAAGGGTGCCCGTCGTGTGGCGGATGAATGTACCATAGATGTAATTTTTGAGTAAACTCGCTCGTGTTTATCCTGTGCGCTGAAAACTTGTTCCTATGCGCTAAGCAATGCTTTTTGAATTTAAAATATTACCTTTTGTGTGGCCGTTTATTGAGTCTGAGAGATGCAAGTCATCGGCTTCCGCCCCCATGCCACGAGTGCTGGGGTGTTCGGGATAAACCAGAGCGCTCTTTTTCCCATTCTTGGGTCCATCGAGGGAGGCACTCAGCACAACGAACAAGGCCATCAGACTTATAATGCTTTATCACTCTCACTTAGCCATAGAATTCTATAATTTTAAATTCCGGCGAAGCCCCTAGTATTCGGAAGACCGAGTTTGGGGCGCTATCCACGCCTAGGCCGGACAAAGCCAGCTCCTCGCTCTAAGCGGCATAAGTCTTTAAGGACTCGAAAAACCTCTCGAACAGAGACCGGTCTCTCGCCCTATCATGACGGTCAGTTTTAGCTTTCTCTACTGAGGTGTTAACCCAGCTCAACTAGGGCACAATCCCAGTAGTTCTCCCAGCGCTACCTTAGCCGACATAGCGGAACGTAAGGTACCAAAACATGGGAGCCGGGCAAACCCAACTATTGACCCAAGACATGATTCGGAACCGATGCATATAATGCTATCAGTTCGGGGTGCCGCACTCATGAGAGTGTTTGGACTTCTCACACCGCATTATGGGGTACTTAAGCCCCTGGTGTATTGGTCGTACCAAAGTGTACGGTTGCACAATGTCATAACTGAAAATATTTATATAAAATATGGATGCAATAATAGACAAGAGCTATGCATTGTTTATTTAAAAGGGCTGCTATGAGAGCAGAACAATACAAATAGTGCGATACGCAAGAGATGGGATTATTTGACATGTCCCCCTCCGGGGGCAAGCTGTGAGACTTTTAAGTAAGACAAATATTTAGCTCGTTATAGAGACCACCTGGATATTTGACGTGGCTTATTGTCTCCCTGGCTGTTGCATCGTGTGTTCGGCGATTGTACTGCCGGACAGGCCTTCCGAATAGTGGAGTCCTAAAAGTATATAAAAAAGAAATGAAAAAATAGGGAGCCCCTAGTGCGGTTGAGCCGCATTCTGGGCGTGCCCTGGCTGTGCCCCTCCCCTTATGCCCATGGTATTTCCAAAGCGTAATTATGTACGCGTGGTACTGGTATCGCAATCTCGCGAGGGCTGGGGTTGGGGCTGCACTGCTATGCTTGCTCGAAACGTACCAGACGGTCTTGTTGTAGGTTACTTCGGGCGCGCTTGACGTTGTCCGAACATTTAACAGCCGGACTGGAGAATTGCCTTGAGAGGCTACTTTGGACTTCCGCCGCCAGGGCCGCCGAGTGCTCCTCTGTTCGGAGAGAGCGTTCGGTGTTTCCATTGACCGTAATGACTCTGCGAGGGCCTGGCATCTTGAGCTTGAGATATGTGTAGTGCGGCACCACATTGAATTTTGCAAATGCCGTTCGTCCGAGTAGGGCATGGTAGCCATTGTGGAACGGGACTATGTCGAAGATTAACTCCTTGCTTCGGAAATTATCCGGGGATCCGAAGACCACTTCGAGTGTAACTGAGCCTGTACAGCTGGCTTCTACACATGGTATGACGCTTTTAAAGGTCGTCTTTGTGGGTTTAATCCTTGAGGGATCTATACCCTTTTTTCGCACTGTATCCTGATAAAGCAGGTTCAGGCTGCTGCCGCCGTCCATGAGGACTCTAGTGAGGTGAAATCCATCAATGATTGGGTCTAGAACCAATGCGGCAAATCCTCCGTGACGAATGCTAGTGGGGTGGTCCCTACGATCAAAAGTGATCGGGTAGGAGGACCATGGGTTGAACTTTGGGGCGACTGGCTCCAACGCATAGACGTCCCTGAGCGCACGCTTCCGTTCCCTTTTGGGGATATGGGTTGCGTATATCATGTTCACCGTCCGCACTTGTGGGGGAAAGCCCTTCTGTCCTCTGTTGTTCGGCGGCCGGGGCTCCTCCTCGTCATCGCTATGCAGCCCCTTGTCTCTTTGTTCGGCACTTAACTTTCCTGCCTGCTTGAACACCCAACATTCCCTGTTGGTGTGATTGGCTGGTTGTTCGGGGGTGCCGTGTATTTGGCACGAGCGATCGAGTATCCGGTGTAAACTGGACGGGCCCGGAGTATTTCTTTTGAATGGATTTTTCCGTTGACCGGGTTTAGAGCCTCTGAATCCGGCATTAACTGCCGTATCCTCAGTGTTATCGCCGTTAATGCGGCGCTTGTGCTTGTTACGACGCGACCTGCCATTGTTGTCCTTGGTATCCGAATTACCAGGGCTCTTGGTCATGTTATTGCTACGAGCTAGCCAGCTGTCTTCTCCCGCGCAAAAGCGGGTCTTGAGTGTCGTGAGGGTTTCCATGGATTTCGGCTTTTCCTGTCCTAGGTGCCGGGCAAGCCATTCGTCACAGATGTTATGTTTGAAGGCTGGAAGATCCTCTGCGTCCGGACAGTCGACTATTTGATTTTCCTTGGTTAGGAACCGCGTCTATAATTGTTTGGCTGATTCCTCTGGCTGCTGAATTATGTGGCTTAGGTCATCAGCGTCTGGTGGTCGCACATAAGTTCCCTGGAAGTTGTCAAGGAATGCGGATTCCAGGTCCTCCCAGCAACCAATTGACTCTGCTGGCAAGCTGTTAAGCCAATGCCGAGCTGGTCCTTTAAGCTTCAGCAGGAGGTATTTGATGGCGTGTAGATCATCGCCACGGGCCATGTGGATATGAAGGAGATAGTCCTCGATCCATACCACAGGATCTGTTGTACCGTCGTATGATTTGATGTTTACGGGTCTAAAACCCTCGGGGATTTTATGATCCATTACTTCATCTGTGAAGCATAGTGGGTGTGCGGCGCCCCTGTACTGGGCTATGTCACGACGTAGCTCGGATGAGCTTTGTCTGTTGTGTTCGGCCTGGCCGTATTTGCCATATCTGGCGTGACGATTATCGTCATGTGTCGTGGAGCGCCCACGCGATCCGTAGATCGATCTTGTTTGCCTTGCCTTGTCCTCCAATATATCTCACAGGTCTGGTGCGTTTCCCCGTGCGTTGGTATTTTTTTGAGCGGCGCCGGTGTGCGACTTGAATTGAGGGCCGAAAGGCCTCTCTATCGCGGCCACGGGGTGGGCGATCGGCCGCATCGTACACTGGTGATATAGGTTTAGTTGCTTCCTCCTCTAGTTGGGGTAGCAGCCTGCGCTTTGGATAGCTTTTGGAGGGGCGTTCGAGTTTATACTCTTCGGCCGCCAGGATTCCAGTCCATCTGTCGGCTAGCAAATCTTGGTCAGCTTTAAGCTGCTGCTGTTTTTTCTTGAGGCTGCTTGCCGTGGCCATAAGCCTGCGTTTGAAACGCTCTTGTTCGACGGGATCCTCAGGCACGACAAATTCGTCATCGTCGAGGCTTGCCTCGTCTTCGGAGGGAGGCATGTAATTGTCGTCCTCAACCTCTCTGTCTGCCGCTCTCTCATGAGGGTTGGCTTCTCCGTCCTCCTGCGCTGAATCCTGCTGGAGGGAGTTGTCTTCGGCACTGTCCGGGGTGTTATTGTCTCCGATGCCGGACTCGCCGTTTTTGCTTTGGCGGGATTTGGAGCGGCGCAGCTGACGTCGGTGCTTAGGCTGTTTCTTGGAGGGGTCATCCTCCGTTTTTCCATCGCCATCCCCTTCTTTTGGGGTGTCCACCATGTATATGTCATATGACGAGGTGGCTTTCCAATGCCCTATAGGTGCTGGTTCTTGGTCGTCTCCTTCATCGGCGTCCATACCGTCGATGTCTTTGGAGTCGAAGTCAAGCATGTCGGTTAAATCATCGACAGTGGCTACGAAGTGGGTGGTGGGTGGGTTTCGAATTTCTTCATCGTCCGCATCCCAACCTTGCTGACCATAGTCCGGCCAGGGCTCTCCTGATAAAGAGAGAGACTTTAGTGACTTCAGGATGTCGCCGAAGGGCGAGTGCTGAAAGATGTCCGCGGTGGTGAACTCCATGATTGGATCCCAATTGGGTTCGATCGGAAGGGGTGCGGCACATTCGGAGTCCGGAAAGGAGTCCGGCACCTTGGAGTCACGAGCTTCATAAATGACCAGGCTGGTATTCGGCTCGATCGCCGTAGAGATTGCAGCCCCCGAGGCGGTGTCCAACCATCCATCCCCGATTGGTGTAGTCGGCTCCGAACTAAGGGTCAGAGCGGACACCTGAGCGGCCTTCTGGGTACTGTCCGGCGGCAGGGCTAGATCATGCCCATCGTGACAGTGCAGTGCGCTCGACTGTGGCTTGAATCTGTCGAAGATCAAGTCTCCACGGATGTCAGCAGTGTAGTTCAAATTTCCAAATTTGACCTGATGTCTAGGGGCGTAGCTTTCGATCTGCTCCAGATGGCCAAGCGAATTGGCCCGCAGTGCAAAGCCGCCAAACACGAAGATCTGTCCGGGGAGAAAAATCTCACCCTGGACCGCGTTGTGGTTGATGATCGAAGAAGCCATCGGGCCTAAAGGTGACGACACAGAGGAACTCTCAATGAAAGCACCAATGTCGGTGTCAAAACCGGCGGATCTCGGGTAGGGGGTCCCGAACTGTGCGTCTAGGCGGATGGTAACAGGAGACAAGGGACACGATGTTTTTACCCAGGTTCGGGCCCTCTCGATGGAGGTACAACCCTACTCCTGCTTGATTAATATTGATGATATGGGTAGTACAAGAGTTGATCTACCACGAGATCAGAGAGGCTAAACCCTAGAAGCTAGCCTATGGTATGATTGTTGTTGTTGTTGTGTCCTACGGACTAAAACCCTCCGGTTTATATAGACACTAGAGAGGGCCAGGGTTACACAGAGTCAGTTACAATGGGAGGAGATCTACATATCGTATCGCCAAGCTTTCCTTCCATGCCAAGGAAAGTCCCATTCGGACACGGGACGAAGTCTTCAATCTTGTATCTTCATAGTCCGGGAGTCCGGCCAAAGGTCATAGTCCGGCCATCCGGACACCCCCTAATCCAGGACTCCCTCACCTACCATTTGAATCTTGATTTCTAGCCTTCCCCAAGGGGCTTTACACTCAAATCACTCGTCCACCATAGCCAAATCTGAGAGAGAGAGAGAGAGGGAGAGTTGATTGTTGGGGAGACTATCATTTGAAGCACAAGAGCAAGGAGTTCATCATCAACACATGATTTATTACCTTTTGGAGAGTGGTGTCTCCTAGATTGGTTAGGTGTCGCTTGGGAGCCTCCATCATGATGTGGAGTTGAACCAAGAAGTTTGTAAGGTCAAGGACGTCGCCTATTTCGTGAAGCTCTACATGAGTGAGGCAAGTCCTTTATGGGCGATGGTCATGGTGTGATAGACAAGGTTGCTTCTTCGTGGGTGGAGCCCTCTAAGGACTTGCATAGCCGTTACTCTTTGTTGGTTGAAGTCTTCATCAAAGTGGTCGTATGGTAGCACCACCTATCGGAACCACGCCAAAAATCTTTGTGTCTCCATTGCATTTTCCTTCTCCAAACCCATCCCTTTACCTTCGTATGCAATGTTTTACTTTCCACTGATATACTCTTAGAATTGCATGTGTAGGTTGATTGCTTGACATGTGCTAATTCCTAAAATCTGCCAACAACTAAAATTGGGAAAAGGATATATTTGTATTTGGTCAAATAGTCTAATCACCCCCTTCTCTAGACATACTTTCGATCCTACAAATGGTATCAGAGCTTTGGTCTCCATTTGCCTTGATTTCCATAGCTTTGGTGATCATAGCCTTGGTTTCACAACCTAGGAGAGTATGGCGTCTAGCGAGGAAAATTACCACCGTAGATGTCCTTACTTTGATGGTTCAAATTTTGCTTGTTGGGAGCATAATATGAAATGCATATTCTTGGTCATAACCTACCCTTTGGGCTGTTGTGCGTATTGGCTTGCAAGGTGAATACTTTGAAGATGGAAAAGAACCGGATCGTGAAGCCACCGCGGACAAATTAAAGATGTTGCAATACAATGCTCAAGCTTGTGATATTCTCTTCAATGGGTGATGCCTTAAAGAATTCAACAAAACTAGCCGCCTTGAGAATGCAAAGGAAATTTGGGATACTTTGGCTGACATGCACGAAGGTACCAAGTCCGTGAAGGAATCCAATTTGGAGGATGGTGAAGGAGTCACTGAAATGTACTCTAGGCTTGCTCTCATCACAAATGAGATTGCCGGCTTATGAAGTGAAGAGATGACTGACAAATTCATCATCGAGAAAATTCTTAGAGCCTTGGATGGAAAATATAATACCGTGTGCACTTTGATACAAATGATACCCACTTACAAAGAGTCTCAAGCCCGCAAAAGTCATTGGTAGAATTGTTGCTCATGATATGTCACTCAAGGATAAAGATGAGCTTCACAACAAGTCAAGTGGTGCTTACAAAGCTTCAGGTGGCACTCCTACAACATCAAGTGACAAGCTAGTCTCCAATGAAGAATTGAGCTTAATGGTGAAGTACTTCAACAAATTCTACAAAAATACAAGTAAAGAGAGAAGCTCCAAGTCAAGGTCCTACAAGGAAAAAAGATCTTCTAGTCGTGATCGTAATTGCTACAATTGTGGAAGATCCAGATACTACTCCAATGAGTGTACGGGTCCCTACAAGAAAAGAGAAGACTCACCAAAAAGGAGAAGTAGAAGAGATGAATCACCTCCAAGAGAAAGAAGGAGTAGAGATGATCATTATGAATGAAGACCGTCTCGTAGAAGCAAGGATTCGGAAAGGAAGGACAAGTCATCAAAGAGCTACACAAGACAAAGACATCAAGCTCACTTTGGTGAATGGGTATCCGGTTCCGATTCCGACAACTACTCTGAGAGAAGCTATCACTCCGGCTCCAACTATACTCAAGATGAAGGTGTTGCCGGTCATGCACTAGTGTATCCAACTCCTACGACATATTTGACTCACCAAATGAAGGAATTCGAAGATGCTTCATGGCTAAGGGCCCCAAGGTATCACACCCCGAGTATGTTGATTTTAATAGTGATGAAGATGATTTGCTAGGTGATGACAATTTACTTGCTGACAAAACTAGTGATGAAAAATATGATGAACTTGCTAATAATCATGCTAATGAAGGTGAAACGAATGACAATGATAAGAAGGAGATTGAGTGTCTAACTAAATAACTAAACACTCTTAAGTTAGCTCATGAAACAACTCAAGAGGATCATAGAGAGCTCCAAGGACTCATGAGAACCTACACTTTGAGAAGTTAAATTTAGAGCAAGAGCATGAGTTCCTAAAAGCTATCAATGATGATCTTTAAAATAAGATTTCTTCTTACGTTTCCAAACGTCTCCTCTTGTCTACTTATATGCCACAAGTAAAATGTAGAAACAATAGCAAGAAATATTCTTCCTCTAGTAGTAACAATAACCATGCTAAATCCAATATTGTTGCTTACACTTGAGCAAGAAAATATCTTATTGAAGGGAATTATAGAGAAAGGTGTTTATAAGAGCCTTGCCGGGAGTAAGCAATTTGAGGAAATTGTACGCAAGCAAGGAAGGCACCGGAAGAATCAAGGTGTTGGTTTTGAACGGAAGTTCAATGCCAATGGAGTTGAGTGGGAAGGAGATCAATACCCCAAGACAAAGTTTGTTCCTCAACAAGAGAAGTATGACCCCACTTCTTTTAAGGGAACACAAGCTCAAGAGGATCTTCCACCACAAGACCACAAGCTAAAATGCAAGGACAAGCTTCAAGTAGAGATTGACTAATTTGAAGAAGCTCCTAAGACCATGGCCAAGTGGGTTCCCAAAATTACGTCAAGCTCTATGTAATCAAGTTCAACTACAACTTCAAGGATTCCCATCAAGTTTATCTGGATCCCAAAGAAGAAGAACTAGAGTGTTCTTGAGGGTGACTCTGCCAACATACTTCACTCATATTCATTTTGGCAAGGACTTGTGCAATCAACTTTCATATCTTGCACTAGTCCATGGAGTCACAAACCCTATGGTTGGTAAGACAAGGGACAAGGTAACCTAACACTTTCATGGACATCATCATATGTGTAATTCACTCTATGTCTATGGATATCATTGTATGTTCCTTGTGGGACTAACCTGTGTATGTATTGAAAGTGCAACACTCCGATGGATTTCTCCAAATGATCTACATCAACATTGAGCGTCCACATCTTCACTATCTACATGAAGTCATCATCGACAAAACCCAAGGTTAGTTCGTCCCTCTTAGGGGGGATATCACATCTAGGGGGAGCATTGCTCTAAAAATTGAGCTAAAGCAACTCTAATGGTGTGAACACATCAATGCTTTTTGTAAAAATGGTAACCCCACTTGTGCTTAAACGATGAGTATGACCTATGATCAAATGTTCTCATTTTGCTCCTAAGTCAATATATATATGATCTAGTCATCGCCAATTGCTTGATCGATGCTAGAATTGTTTGTGCATGCTTTCACACATGCTTCATTTGTTATCTTATTGTGTGAACATGTTGGTTGCATAATTTCTCCATTCGAGGACATCCATTTGTTTCTTTGATTTTCTTGGTTTTTATTGACCAAATGGATGGACAAGAATGCCTAAGAACTTTCTCTAGATATCTATCCTCTTCTTGTCTCAAACTCTATTCATGCTATATCACAAAAATTGAACAAGTCTTTTTTGGACCCTCCGACTGAGGAGCACTCGGAGCCACCCATCTGTCAAGGGCTGCATTCCAAAACCTTCTATTGCATTTCGGTCAGACCTTCTCACTCAAACTCGGTCACATCGAAAGCATTAGATTGATCTAGGTTTTCATCTCGGTGCTACTGATTAGAATGACTCGGTACCACCGAGTTGCAATAATTGCATGCAGTTTTGCATCTCGGCGCCATTGAAACATTCCATTCGGTGCCACTGACAATACATTGGTATATACTCAGCGGACCCGTACGGTTGAATAGTCCTTCAAACCTCACATGCCCGTGCCCCATTACAAACTGGTCTCCGGATCATCGCCGTCTTTGCCCGTCCATATTCGCCGCATGTCTCAATCACCGTCAACGGGAATCAAGACCGCCATTTCCGCCATAGAGGATCATCACCAAGGTAGGGTGCAATTCGATCTCCTCGTGCAACCCCCTGATTCAATGCACAAGAATAATGCCATGTATCTTGCCATGTTTGAGATTCTTCTAAACATAGAAAAGTTCCATTAGATTATATTTGAAGAAAAAATTTAGGGTTAGGTTTCCGCCGAACTCATCTCGGACCGACCGAAATGAAACTTTCGGTCCTACCGATTGGCTCTGGCAATTGCACTAAGTACAACTTGGTGCCACCGAAATGTACTAATTGGTGAGACTGACAGTAAAATCTCTGTGAAACCCTAGCATCTCGAAGTCACCATACCACAACTCGGTCTGACCGATCTTGTGTGTTTAGGCTCTATGTGTCCTTCGGTGTCACCGAGATGATCATATCGGTAGCTGTGGAATGCCTTCTTCAGAAAACTAAAACTAAAGTTTGGATTCAAACTTTTGAAAAATTGTCTGCTTTTTGTGATGCTCATCTACTCTCCCCATACCTATCCATTCATAGGGTCTGCTTTGCAAGATGTCAGATGCAAGTGACAGCCAGAACAGGTCAGAGAAAGAGGCAAATCTAAGTGAGGGCACAAGCCCAAGTGGTATCTATGATCATGGCAGCAGGAGCACACTGATACGACTCCAACGTATCTATAATTTTTTATTGTTCCATGCCATTATATTATCTGTTTTGGATGTTTAATGGGCTTTAATATGCTCTTTTATAATATTTTTGGGACTAACCTATTAATCGGAGGCCCAGTGCCAGTTTCTGTTTTTTGCCTATTTTAGAGTTTTGCGAAAAGGAATACCAAACCGAGTCCAAACGGAACGAAACCTTCGCGATGATCTTTCTTGGACTGAAAGCAAACCAGAAGACTTGGATTTGAACTCAGAGATGCAATGAGGCATCCACGAGGCAGGAGGGCACGCCTAGGGGGGGTAGGCGCGCCCCCCACCCTCGTGGGCCCCTCGTAGCTCCACCAATGTAGTTCTTTCGCCTACATATACTCTTATACCCTAAAAACATCAAGGGGAGCCACGAAACCACTTTTCCACCGCCGCAACCTTCTGTACCCGTGAGATCCCATCTTGGGGCCTTTGTTGGCAATCTGCCGGAGGGGGAAGCGATCACAGAGGGCTTCTACATCAACACCATTGCCTCTCCGATGAAGCGTGAGTAGTTTACCACAGACCTTCGGAGTCCATAGTTATTAGCTAGATGGCTTCTTATCTCTCTTTGATTCTCAATACAAAGTTCTCCTCGATGTTCTTGGAGATCTATTCGATGCAATACTCTTTTGCGGTGTGTTTGCCGAGATCCGATCAATTGTGGATTTATGAACAAGATTATCTATGAATATTATTTGGTTCTTCTCTGAATTCTTATATGCATGATTTGATATCTTTGCAAGTCTCTTCGAATTTTCGGTTTAGTTTGGCCTACTAGATTGATCTTTCTTGCCATGGGAGAAGTACTTAGCTTTGGGTTCAATCTTGCGGTGTCCTTTCCCAGTGACATTAGGGGCAGCAAGGCACATATTGTATCGTTGCCATCGAGGATAAAAAGATGGGGTTTATATCATATTTCTTGAGTTTATCCCTCTAAATCATGTCATCTTGCTTAATGTGTTACTCGGTTCTTATGAACTTAATACTCTAGATGCATGCTGGATAGCGGTCGATGTGTGGAGTAATAGTAGTAGATATAGAATCGCTTCGGTCTACTTGACATAGACGTGATGCCTATGTTCATGCTCATTGCCTTAGATGCCATCATAATTATGCGCTTTTCTATCAATTGCTCGGTAGTAATTTGTTCACCCACCATAATACATGCTATCTCGAGAGAAGCGACTAGTGAAACCTATGGCCCCCGGGTCACTTTTCCTTTATATTAAAGTCTCTTTTCCATATTGTTGAATCTCGTTTACTATTTTGCAATCTTTACTTTACAATCTATACATCAAAAATACCAAAAATATTTACTTTATTATCTCTATCAGTTTTCACTTTTGCGAGTGACTGTGAAGGGATTGACAACCCCTTTATCGCGTTGGTTGCAAGTTCTTGATTGTTTGTGCAGGTATTTGGTGACTTATGTGTTGTCTCCTACTGGATTTATACCTTGGTTTTCAAAACTGAGGGAAATACTTACGCTACTTTGTTGCATCACCCTTTCCTCTTCACACCAAGCAATCTGCCTAAAGCTGCCATAAGGACAAGGAAGAAGAGAACCTCAGAAAGTGAGGATGAGGATTTTGTGGCAGATGAAGAGGTCACTTCTACATGGAAGAAAGTGTCGAGGAAAGAATATGGTAGTATAGCTGCTACCAAGCCAAGTCTTAAGAAGAAAGCCCCTGCCAAAATAGTTCCTATGTCAAAAGCCAGAAAATCTATAGCTCCACAAGAGGCAATGCCATTTAATCTTGAGAAATCATATGATGAGGGAGCTGCTGCTAGTAAGAAGAAAAGGAAATAAACGGTGAAGAAGACAATGGCTCATGCTATTTGAAGACCCTCCATGATGATTGATGAGGAGGAAGAGGAGGAAGAGCAAACTGAAGCACCTCCAGCTAAAGCTGAGAAGCTCATGGACGATGCTATGAAGACAACTGCTCCTCCCTCCAAGCCCAAGTCTAAGTCCAAATCTCATGCACCTAAGAGATCAACTAGGAACATCCCATCTGCAAAAAGAACAAGGGCTCAGTGCTAGAGGTTCAAGAGGATGATGAGCCACTAGTGCTCAGAAAGTTGAAGCCAAAGATTCCAGATCATGATGATGGACATCCAATTGCAGAAAACATGAAGCTCACGAAAGACAAAGGTCTGAGAGAATGGAGGAAAGTGGATCCATATTCAGTGAGAATGAGGACAGCTTGTGATTATCGTTTCCATACCCGTGAACAACAAGATTTCTATGAGACCATGCTACTTGATAACAAGCCCAACATAAGCAACATGAAGTGGGTGGACTGGAAGTATATTGATGCAAATGAAGACTACTTCCCCCACGTTCATGAGAGCTTCAGACTTGCTGAAGTTGATGCTTTTGTTGGACAAAATCTTACAAAATGGAATGACGAGATGGTGATGCAATTCTACTCCACATCACATTTTTATCTGGATGGCACAATTGTATGGATGACTGACGGTACTAGATATCAATCTTCTATCACTAAGTGGGCTGCTCTTATTAATGCCCTAGAGGAAATTGAAGATGATATTGATGTCTATGGGAAGCCCAGGACGGATCACAACACTATGGCAAATATGTACAAGACCATTCCTGACAAATATTAGGAAACTCATAAGCTTGGATCAATATATCATTTGCTAGCTAGTTTGGCCACCACAAACTACATTTTGAGGCACGCTATGTTGCCCAAATCTGGAGATGAGAGAATGATCTATGGCCACTCCATCAACCTGCTTCACTTTTTTGATACACCACCGCAGAAGTTCAAAGTCATGAGCCTAATTGTTGAGACAATCAAAAGGACGGCTGCTGACCAGAAGAGGTCATGTGGATGTGCAGTTGTGCACCACATATTTAGATGCTTATCAACTCCAAGGTTGGTATAGATACATATCTACCTGACAATGAGCATCTTCCTCTTCAGCTAAAATTCGAGGACAGTGAAGTGGTGATGGATGCTTTGTTGGGGAACGTTGCAAAAAATAAAATAAAAATCTACGGTATCACCAAAATCAATCTATGAGTTCATCTAGCAACGAGAGAAAGGAGTGCATCTACATACACCCTTGTAGATCGAGCGGAAGCGTTCAAGGGAACGGGGTTGAGGGAGTCGTACTCGTCGTGATCCGAATCACCGATGATCCTAGTGCTGAACGGACAGCACCTCCGTGTTCAACACACGTACGGTTGGGGAAGACGTATCCTCCTTCTTGATCCAGCAAGGGGGAAGGAGAGGTTGATGGAGATTCAGCAGCACGACGGCGTGGTGGTGGATGCAGCAGGGATCCCAGCAGGGCTTCACCAAGCGTCTGCGGGAGGGAGAGGTGTAGCAAGGGGGAAGGGAGGCGCCAAGTGCATGGGTGCGGCTGCCCTCCCTCCCCCCTCTTTATATAGGGTCCCCAGGGGGGCTCCGGCCCTAGGAGATTGAATCTCCAAGGGGGGGCGGCGGCCAAGGGGGTGCCTTGCCCCCCAAGGCAAGTGGAGGCGCCCCCCACCCCTAGGGTTTCCAACCCTAGGCGCAGGGGGGGCCCAAGGGGGGTGCACCAGCCCACCAGGGGCTGGTTCCCCTCCCACTTCAGCCCATGGGGCCCTCCGGGATAGGTGGCCCCACCCGGTGGACCCCGGGACCCTTCCGGTGGTCCCGGTACAATACCGGTGACCCCCGAAACTTTCCCGATGGCCGAAACTCGACTTCCTATATATAATTCTTTACCTCTGAACCATTCTGGAACTCCTCGTGACGTCCGGGATCTCATCCGGGACTCCGAACAACTTTCTGTTCACTGCATACTCATATCTCTACAACCCTAGCGTCACCGAACCTTAAGTGTGTAGACCCTACGGGTTCGGAAGACATGCAGACATGACCGAGACGCCTCTCCGGTCAATAACAAACAACGGGATCTGGATACCCATGTTGGCTCCCACATGCTCCTCGATGATCTCATCGGATGAACCACGATGTCGAGGATTCAAACAACCCCGTATACAATTCCCTTTGTCAATCGGTACGTTACATGCCCGAGACTCGATCGTCGGTATCCCAATACCTCGTTTAATCTCGTTACCCGCAAGTCACTTTACTCGTACCGTAATGCATGATCCCGTGACCAGACACTTGGTCACATTGAGCTCATTATGATGATGAATTGTCGAGTGGGCCCAGAGATACCTCTCCGTCATACGGAGTGACAAATCCCAGTCTCGATTTGTGCCAACCCAACAGACACTTTCGGAGATACCCGTAGTGTACCTTTATAGTCACCCAGTTACGTTGTGATGTTTGGCACACCCAAAGCACTCCTACGGTATCCGAGAGTTGCACAATCTCATGGTCTAAGGAAATGATACTTGACATTTGGGAAATCTCTAGCTAAACGAACTACACGATCTTTGAGCTATGCTTAGGATTGGGTCTTGTCCATCACATCATTCTCCTAATGATGTGATCCCGTTATCAATGACATGCAATGTCCATAGTCAGGAAACCATGACTATCTGTTGATCAACGAGCTAGTCAACTAGATGCTCACTAGGGACATGTTGTGGTCTATGTATTCACACGTGTATTACGATTTCCGATAATACAATTATAGCATGAATAACAGACAATTATCATGAACAAAGAAATATAATAATAACCATTTTATTATTGCCTCTAGGGTATATTTCCAACAGTCTCCCACTTGCACTAGAGTTCAATAATCTAGTTACATTGTGATGAATTGAACACCCATGGAATTTTGGTGTTGATCATGTTTTGCCCTAGGGAGAGGTTTAGTCGACGGATCTGCCACATTCAGGTCCGTATTTACTTTACAAATATCTATGTCTCCATCTTGAACATTTTCACGAATGGAGTTGAAGCGACGCTTGATGTTCCTGGTCTTCTTGTGAAATCTGGGCTCCTTGGCAAGTGCAATAGCTCCAGTGTTGTCACAAAAGAGTTTGATCGGCCCCGATGCATTGGGTATGACTCCTAGGTCGGTGATGATCTCCTTCACCCAGATTGCTTCATGCGCTGCCTCCAAGGCTGCCATGTACTCCGCTTCACATGTAGATCCCGCCATGATGCTTTGCTTGCAACTGCACCAGCTTACTGCCCCACCATTCAGAATATACACGTATCCGGTTTGTGACTTCGAGTCATCCAGATCTATGTCGAAGCTAGCGTCGATGTAACCCTTTACGACAAGCTCTTCGTCACCTCCATAGACGAGAAACATGTCCTTTGTCCTTTTCAGGTACTTTAGGATATTCTTGACCACTGTCCAGTGTTCCTTGCCGGGATTACTTTGGTACCTTCCTACCAAACTTACGGCAAGGTTTACATCAGGTCTGGTACACAGCATGGCATACATAATAGATCCTATGGCTGAGGCATAGGGGATGACACTCATCTCTTCTTTATCTTCTGCCGTGGTCGGGCATTGAGCCGAGCTCAATCTCACACCTTGCAATGCAGGCAAGAACCCTTTCTTGGACTGATCCATATTGAACTTCTTCAATATCTTATCAAGGTATGTGCTTTGTGAAAGACCTATGAGGCGTCCAAAAGTTCTTGCCAAGGAGACCAGGCACCTATAGGGATGTCTTTATTTATCCCTATAGATCTTGATGCCTAATATGTAAGCAGCTTCTCGAAGGTCCTTCATTGAAAAACACTTATTCAAGTAGGCCTTAATATTGTCCAAAAGTTCTATATCATTTCCCATCAGAAGTATGTCATCTACATATAATATGAGAAATGCTACAGAGCTCCCACTCACTTTCTTGTAAACGCAGGCTTCTCCATAAGTCTGCATAAACCCAAACGCTTTGATCATCTCATCAAAGCGAATGTTCCAACTCCGAGATGCTTGCACCAGCCCATAAATGGATCGCTGGAGCTTGCATACCTTATTAGCATTCTTAGGATCGACAAAACCTTCTGGCTGCATCATATACAGTTCTTCCTTAAGATAACCGTTAAGGAATGCCGTTTTGACGTCCATCTGCCATATCTCATAATCATAGTATGCGGCAATTGCTAACATGATTCAGACGGACTTCAGCTTCACTACGGGAGAGAAAGTCTCATCGTAGTCAACCCCTTGAACTTGCCGATAACCCTTAGCGACAAGTCGCGCTTTATAGATGGTAACATTACCATCCGCGTCCGTCTTCTTCTTAAAGATCCATTTGTTTTCTATCGCTCGCCGATCATCGGGCAAGTCTGTCAAAGTCCATACTTTGTTTTCATACATGGATTCTATCTCGGATTGCATGGCTTCAAGCCATTTGTTGGAATCTGGGCCCGCCATCGCTTTTTCATAGTTCGAAGGTTCACCGTTGTCTAACAGCATGATTTCCAGGACAGGGTTGCCATACCACTCTGGTGTGGAACGTGTCATTGTGGACCTACAAAGTTCAGTAGTAACTTGATCCGAAGTACCTTGATCATCATCATTAACTTCCTCTCTAGTCGGTGTAGGCAACATAGGAACATCTTCGTGAGCTGTGCTACTTACCGATTCAAGAGGTAGTACTTCATCAAGTTCCACTTTCCTCCCACTTACTTCTCTCTCGAGAAACTCTTTCTCCAGAAATGACCCATTCTTAGCAACAAAGATCTTGCCTTCGGATCTGAGGTAGAAGGTATACCCAATGGTTTCCTTAGGGTATCCAATGAAGACGCATTTTTCCGACTTGGGTTCGAGCTTCTCAGGTTGAAGTTTCTTGACATAAGCATCGCATCCCCAAACTTTTAGAAACGACAGCTTAGGTTTCTTCCCAAACCATAATTCATATGGTGTCGTCTCAACGGATTTAGACGGTGCCCTATTTAAAGTGAATGTAGCTGTCTCTAGAGCGTATCCCCAAAAAGATAGCGGTAAATCGGTAAGAGACATCATAGATCGCACCATATCCAATAAAGTGCGATTATGACGTTCGGACACACTGTTACGCTGAGGTGTTCCAGGCGGTGTGAGTTGTGAAACGATTCCACATTTCCTTAAGTGTGTACCAAATTCGTGACTTAAATATTCTCCTCCACTATCTGATTGCAAGAACTTTATTTTTCGGTCACGTTGATTCTCTACCTCATTCTGAAATTCCTTGTACTTTTCAAAGGTCTCAAACTTGTGTTTCATCAATTAGACATACCCATATCTACTCATGTCATCAGTGAGAGTGAGAACATAACGATATCCTCTGCGAGCCTCAATGCTCATTGGACCGCACACATCAGTATGTATGATTTCCAATAAGTTGGTTGCTCGCTCCGTTGTTCCGGAGAACGGAGTCTTGGTCATTTTGCCCATGAGGCACGGTTCGCATGTGTCAAATGATTCATAATCGAGAGACTCTAAAAGTCCATCAGCATGAAGCTTCTTCATGCGCTTGACACCAATGTGACCAAGGCGGCAGTGCCACAAGTATGTGGGACTATCGTTATCAACTTTACATCTTTTGGTATTCACACTATGAATATGTGTAACATCACATTCGAGATTCATTTAGAATAAACCATTGACCATCGGGGCATGACCATAAAACATATCTCTCATATAAATAGAACAACCATTATTCTCGGATTTAAATGAGTAGCCATCTCGTATTAAACGAGATCCAGATACAATGTTCATGCTCAAAGCTGGCACTAAATAACAATTATTGAGGTTTAAAACTAATCCCGTAGGTAAATGTAAAGGTAGCGTGCCGACGGCGATCACATCGACTCTGGAACCATTCCCGACACGCATCGTCACCTCGTCCTTTGCCAGTCTCCGCTTATTCCGCAGCTCCTGCTTTGAGTTACAAATGTGAGCAATGGCACTGGTATCAAATACCTAGGAGCTACTACGAGCACTGGTAAGGTACACATCAATTACATGTATATCACATATACCTTTAGTGTTGCCGGCCTTCTTGTCCGCTAAGTATTTGGGGCAGTTTCGCTTCCAGTGACCCTTCCCTTTGCAATAAAAGCACTCAGTCTCAGGCTTGGGTCCATTCTTTGACTTCTTCCCGGCAGCTGGCTTACCGGGTGCGGCAACTTCCTTGCCGTCCTTCTTGAAGTTCTTCTTACCCTTGCCTTCTTGAACTTAGTGGTCTTATTCACCATCAACACTTGATGTTCCTTTTTGATCTCTACCTCTGCTGATTTCAGCATTGAATATACTTCAGGAATGGTCTTTTCCATCCCCTGCATATTGAAGTTCATCACAAAGCTCTTGTAGCTCGGTGGAAGCGACTGAAGGATTCTGTCAATAACGGCGTCATTCGGGAGATTAACTCCCAGCCGAGTCAAGCGGTTGTGCAACCCAGACATTTTGAGTACGTGCTCACTGACAGAACTATTTTCCTCCATCTTACAGCTGAAGAACTTGTCGGAGACTTCATATCTCTCGACCCGTGCATGAGCTTGGAAAACCATTTTCAGCTCTTCGAACATCTCATATGCTCCGTGTTGCTCAAAACGCTTTTGGAGCCCCGGTTCTAAGCTGTAAAGCATGCCGCACTGAACGAGGGAGTAATCATCAGCACGAGACTGCCAAGCGTTCATGACGTCTTGGTTCTCTGGGATGGGAGCTTCACCTAGCAGTGCTTCTAAGACATAATCTTTCTTTGCAGCTATGAGGATGACCCTCAGGTTCCGGACCCAGTCCGTATAGTTGCTGCCATCATCTTTCAGCTTGGTTTTCTCTAGGAACGCGTTGAAGTTGAGGTGGACATGAGTGTTGGCCATTTGATCTACAAGACATATTTGCAAAGGTTTTTAGACTAAGTTCATGATAATTAAGTTCATCTAATCAAATTATTTAATGAACTCCCACTCAGATTAGACATCCCTCTAGTCATCTAAGTAGTACATGATCCGAGTCGACTAGGCCGTGTCCGATCATCACGTGAGACGGACTAGTCATCATCGGTGAACATCTCCATGTTGATCATATCTTCCATACGACTCATGTTCGACCTTTCGGTCTCTTGCGTTCCGAGGCCATGTCTGTACATGCCAGGCTCGTCAAGTTAACCTAAGTGTTTTGCATGTGTAAATCTGTCTTACACCCGTTGTATGTGAACGTTAGAATCTATCACACTCGATCATCACGTGGTGCTTCGAAACGACGAACTTTCTCAACGGTGCACAGTTAGGGGGAACACTTTCTTGAAATTATTATGAGGGATCATCTTATTTACTACCATCGTTCTAAGTAAACAAGACGCATAAACATAATAAACATCACATGCAATTAAACAGTGACATGATATGGCCAATATCATATAGCTCCTTTGATCTCCATCTTCGGGGCTCCATGATCATCTTCGTCACCAGCATGACACCATGATCTCCATCATCATGATCTCCATCATCGTGTCTCCATGAAGTTGCTCGCCAACTATTACTTCTACTACTATGGCTAACGGTTTAGCAATAAAGTAAAGTAATTACATGGCGTTGATTCATTGACACGCAGGTCATACAATAATTAAGACAACTCCTATGGCTCCTGCCGGTTGTCATACTCATTGACATGCAAGTCGTGATTCCTATTACAAGAACATGATCTCATACATCACATATATATCATTCATCACAACTTCTGGCCATATCACATCACAAGGCAATTGCTGCAAAAACAAGTTAGACGTCCTCTAATTGTTGTTGCATCTTTTACGTGGTTGCAATAGGGATCTAGCAAGAACGTTTTCTTACCTACGTGAAAGCCACAACGTGATTTGTCAACTTCTATTTACCCTTCATAAGGACCCTTTTCATCGAATCCGCCCCAACTAAAGTGGGAGAGACAGACACCCGCTAGCCACCTTATGCAACTAGTGCATGTCAGTCGGTGGAACCTGTCTCACGTAAGCGTACGTGTAAGGTCTGTCCGGGCCGCTTCATCCCACAATACCGCTGAAGCAAAACAATACTAGTAGTGGCAAGAAAGTTGACAACATCTACGCCCACAACAGATTTGTGTTCTACTCGTGCAAAGAGAACTATGCATAGACCTAGCTCATGATGCCACTGTTGGGGAACGTTGCAGAAAATAAAAAATTTCCTACGGTTTCACCAAAATCAATCTATGAGTTCATCTAGCAACGAGAGAGAGGAGTGCATCTACATACCCTTGTAGATCGAGCGGAAGCGTTCAAGAGAACGGGGTTGAGGGAGTCGTACTCGTCGTGATCCGAATCACCGATGATCCTAGTGCTGAATGGATAGCATCTCCGCGTTCAACACACGTACGGTTGGGGAAGACGTCTCCTCCTTCTTGATCCAGCAAGGGGGAAGGAGAGGTTGATGGAGATCCAGCAGCACGACGGCGTGGTGGTGGATGCAGCAGGGATCCCAGCAGGGCTTCGCCAAGCGTCTGCGGGAGGGAGAGGTGTAGCAAGGGGGAAGGGAGGCGCCAAGTGCATGGGTGCGGCTACCCTCCCTCCCCCCTCTTTACATAGGGTCCCCAGGGGGTGTGCTGGCCCTAGGAGATTGAATCTCCAAGGGGGGGCGGCGGCCAAGGGGGTGCCTTGCCCCCCAAGGCAAGTGGAGGTGCCCCCCACCCCTAGGGTTTCCAACCCTAGGCGCAGGGGGGGGGTGAAGGGGGGGTGCACCAGCCCACCAGGGCCTGGTTCCCCTCCCACTTCAGCCCATGGGGCCCTCCGGGATAGGTGGCCCCACCTGGTGGACCCCGGGACCCTTCCGGTGGTCCCGGTACAATACCGGTGACCCTCGAAACTTTCCCGATGGCCAAAACTCGACTTCCTATATATAATTATTTACCGCCGGACCATTCCGGAACTCCTCGTGACGTCCGGGATCTCATTCGGGACTCCGAACAACTTTCGGTTCACTGCATACTCATATCTCTACAACCCTAGCGTCACCGAACCTTAAGTGTGTAGACCCTATGGGTTCGGGAGACATGCAGACATGACCGAGACGCCTCTCCGGTCAATAACCAACAGCGGGATTTGGATACCCATGTTGGCTCCCACATGCTCCTCGATGCTCTCATCGGATGAACCATGATGTCGAGGATTCAAACCACCCCGTGTACAGTTCCCTTTTTCAATCGGTACGTTACATGCCCGAGACTCGATCGTCGGTATCCCAATACCTTGTTTAATCTCGTTATCGGTAGGTCACTTTACTCGTACCGTAATGCATGATCCTGTGACCAGACACTTGGTCACATTGAGCTCATTATGATGATGCATTACCGAGTGGGCCCAGAGATACCTCTCCGTCATACCGAGTGACAAATCCCAGTCTCGATTCATGCCAACCCAACAGATACTTTCGGAGATACCCATAGTGTACCTTTATAGTCACCCAGTTACGTTGTGACGTTTGGCAAACCCAAAGCACTCCTACGGTATTTGGGAGTTGCACAATCTCATGGTCTAAGGAAATGATACTTGACATTTGGAAAAGCTCTAGCTAAACGAACTCCACGATCTTTGAGCTATGCTTAGGATTGCGTCTTGTCCATCACATCATTCTCCTAATGATGTGATCCCGTTATCAATGACATCCAATGTCCATAGTCAGGAAACCATGACTATCTGTTGATCAACGAGCTAGTCAACTAGAGGCTCACTAGGGACATGTTGTGGTCTATGTATTCACACGTGTATTACGATTTCCGATAATACAATTATAGCATGAATAACAGATAATTATCATGAACAAAGAAATATAATAATAACCATTTTATTATTGCCTCTAGGGCATATTTCCAACATGCTTCCCATCCTACTTCAGTTGAGGCTCAAGAGAAGGCTTAGGCAGTAGCAGCAACAACAAGAGCAGAAAGGAAAGATAATGTACCAAATGCCCCAATGGCCAATCTCAAATCAATGCAAGACCAGATGACATATATGCTAGAATAAACACTGGGGATTGAGCAAAGTCTGGCCAACTTAGCCAAGAACCTAGAGCAGATTGTACAAGACAAGATGTATAATCTTGATATCAAGGTCACAGAGATTCGGTCTATTGTGGAGAAGCTGAGAGATGATTCTAAGGATGAAGATGACAGACCAACCACTAATAGATTCCAGACTCTGCAAAGGGCAAAAAAATCTTCACTTGTGCCACTAGCACACACCATGACTACTCACTCTGCACCTGCCGCCATTGCTACCGTGCCACCTCCAGTATCAACACCACCAGTTCAGCAGAAATCAACCGAGGCATTTGTAGAAGGAGTTCTCTCAATGCCATCTACACACACCGGAGAAACAAGCCAGAAGACCCCTTCAGGAGCTCCCAGAGATCGTGCCTAGAGTGTCGTATAGCACTATCTTTTTCAAGCTTTTTTGTAACTTGTTGCCAAAGGGGGAGAAAATGTATAGATCATAGGCTTCGAGAGAGAGAGAGAGTCTCGCTCTTTTGCTCGTTTGTTTTTATTGCCCACTGCTACTTTGTCTGTTTTATTCATGCTACTTATTGTTTTATGCTCGTGAGATAATTTGTTTGGTTGTGTGATTGATCATACTATGCTTAATGTGTGATTTATGCTTATCTCTATGACTTTTGGTGTGTGATCATTCACTTATGTATTTGGTGGATGCATGCATGTTATTTCACTCTTATCATTTTGTGCGCTCCACCCAGATGTATGTGACATGGAAGAGTGACCCATGATCCTAATCGATTGTGCATTCATTCAAAAGCAAATTTTAAATAATGCACAAATTTAGGGGGAGCTCTTGCTTATTACATACTTCTCAAAGCGACGATGTATTTTATTCATTTTACAATTTATCGAAGCTTTCATCCATATGTTGTCATCAACTACCAAAAAGGGGGAGATTGAAAGTGCAACTAATCACCGGGTGGTTTTGGTAATTCATAACAACATATAGCTCATTGAACTAATATCCTTTCAAGATAAATATTTCAGGATGTTCAATGATTGGCATGGCATGGACTAGAGATGTGGACCCCTCAAAATGCAGAGGACAAAGATTGGCAAAATCTCAATACTCTTCATCTTTAGTTTAGTAATCCAAGATCACACTGAGTCCATAGGAAAGCCAATACTATTAAAAGGGGATGAGGTGTTGCTTAATGGCTTACTTGCTCAAATGCTTAGTTATATTACTCCAAAAACCTCAGCCACTTTCTCCATCCAAATATGTCCAAACCCAAAACTCCAACTTGGCCCCATCGATTCTTTCTACCCGGAGCCGCCGAGTTTACTTGACATAGCCACTGCCAGAAACCCTAACAATTCATTCTGACCGATAGGATCTCGGTCTCATAGAGATAGCCTTGCGAACTCTCTGTTACTTGTTGCAATAATTCCAGTCTCACCAAGAATTGCAATCAGTCTCACCGAGATAGCTTGACCAACTCTTTGTTGCCTTATTGATTCACTCTGGTCTCACCGAGTTGATGCAATTAGTGCCACCATGACGAGGTTTGCCCTAAGCACTAGCACATCGGTCCCACCGAGTTGTTCCAGTTGGTCCCATCGAGATTACTAAAGTTCACATTTTTGAACTAATCAGTGCCACCGAGTTTAACAATTCGGTCCCACCGAGATGAGTCAAATGTGTGTAACGGTTTGATTTTGTGTGGAGGCTATATATACCCCTCCACCCCCGTCTCCATTTGTGAGAGAGCCATCAGAACGTGCCTAGACTACCACCATTCATTTTCTGAGAGAGAACTACCTACTCATGTGTTGAGATCAAGAGATTCCATTCCTACCATTTGAATCTTGATTTCTAGCCTTCCCCAAGTTGGTTTCCACTCAAATCACTCTTCCAGCATAGCCAAATCTGAGAGACACACACAGAGAGAGAGAGAGAGAGAGAGAGAGAGAGAGAGTTGTGTGTTGGGGAGACTATCATTTGAAGCACAAGAGCAAGGAGTTCATGATCAACACACCATCTATTACCTTTTGGCGAGTAGTGTCTCCTAGATTGGTTAGGTGTCGCTTGGGAGCCTCCATCTTGATGTGGAGTTGAACCAAGAAGTTTGTAAGGGCAAGGAGATCACCTACTTCGTGAAGATCTACCGGAGTGATCCAAGTCCTTCGTGGGCAATGGCCATGGTGGGATAGACAAGGTTTCTTCTTTATGGAGCCTTCATGGGTGGAGCCCTCCGTGGACTCGCGTAGCCATTACCCCTCATGGGTTGAACTCTCCATCAACGTGGACGTACGATAGCACCACCTATCGGAACCACACCAAAAATCTTCGTGTCTCCATTATGTTTGCCTTCTCTAAACTGTTCCCTTTACCTTCGTATGCAATGTTTTACTTTCCGCTGCTATACTCTTAGAATTGCATGTGTAGGTTGATTGCTTGACTTGTGCTAATTGCTAAAATCTGCAACAACTAAAGTTGGGAAAAGGATAGATTTTTATTGGTGAAGTACTCTAATCACCCCCCCCCTCTAAACATACTTCCGATCCTACAATAGCTGAGTCAACTTTGACCCGGCCCCACCTGTCATCCATTATGGTTAGCCCGTAGTGGGTGTAAAAAGTATTTAGCAGTTTTTTGAATTAAAATAGTTCCAGTAATTTCAAAAAATGATTTTAAACTTTAACAATTAATAGAAAATAAAGCATAAGTCGGATGTAAATAAATTTTATATGAAAATTGCTCAAAAAACGTAGCGAATTCAAATATGCAATCCATTCATTTGTCACATGCCCCTAGCATGCTAAACATGGAACCGTCCCCTCTCTTTTGTTTGTCCGAAAAATGCCAAACGGCGGGAAAACCCCTCCGGATGTTTTCCCTCTCCATCTGCAACATATAGTACTATGTTAGGTCACCCCTAGCACTACTTGTTGTCGTGTCATGCTTAATGATGCACCTATTTGCATTGTATTTACTATTTCTTCCCCCTCTTCTCTCTCGTAGACCCCGAGACCGATGTTGCCCCTGTGATCGACTACATCAATGATGACCCTTCTTCCCTTGCAGCAGAGCTTACAAGCAAGCAAACCCCCTTAATCATTCTGATATGACCCATTTTCCTTCTCACTTATGCTTGCATTCGAACTACTACTCCTTTTTGTATGATCCTATTCTAATGCATAGCCTAATTTTGTAACCTTCACTTGTTACCTTACCTGCTTATCCTAAACTGCTTAGTATAGGTTCGTTAATGATCCACTAGTGAAGCCTCACATTGTCCCGGTTACCCCTGCTTTATGTTCGATGACTCAATCAACGTGATCGACGTCCAGAGCCCGACACATCACATCACAACCCCCTTAGTTGCTCGACGCTGCAGAGCTACTATCGAGTGCCGAGGATGATACCTTGTATAGCACTTCTGATGTTAACTCAATAGTGTAGTGAATCGGTCGTGGTCTTCGAGGGTGATTCCTCCTTCACCACTCCCGATAACAACTCTGTCGTGCAACCCCTCAAGTGCGTACCATCGAGGGTGATTCCTCCAAGTCCACCTTGACAGTTACATCGAGTGGGAATCCATTGAGGGTGATTCCTCGGGTTTCCCGTTTGCTATTTTGGACACATGGTTACTTTGACTTTACACCAGAACCATGGCTGAAGTCGGGTCGGCCCCGAGGGGTACCCGCGAGAGAAAAGTGAAGTCGGGTTGACCGTTAGTGCACCCGCGAGTTGATGTGTAGTCGGGTTGTCCTGGAGGGTACCCGCGAGTTTTCTACGCGGCACCGGCCGGGCATTCTCAGCCCTTGTCGTAAGTCTGTGAGATGGGAAGACGGGACCACATATCGTGGATCATTGATTGTTACCGCATGCTCCCAAGACACTAACGATATGGATATGTGATCCGAGTAGGCCTCTGGCATTTTTGCACTGACCACCACATAGGAATAAATATGGGCACTCTGCATCGCATGTATCAGTCGAAAGCTCTTCAGATGTCAGCGACTGAGCAGCGCACGCCCGGGTGGCCCACGTAAGCACCTCCTTGTATAAGGAGGTTGCTAGGACTAACATGTGCCGCGTACGCAACATGCAAGAGTGCAAAGGGCGATGGGCCCAAGACCCTGATACGTCTCCGTCATATCTATAATTTTTGATTGTTCCATGCCAATATTATTCACCTTCATATACTTTTTGGCAACTTTTTATATTATTTTTGGGACTAACTTATTGATCCAGTGCCCAGTGCCAATTCCTGTCTATTGCATGTTTTTTGTTTCGCAGAAACCCAATATCAAACATAGTCCAAACGGGATAAAAACGGAAGGAGATTTTTTTTGGAATATTTATGATTTTTGGGAAGTGAAATCAACGCGAAACGGTGTCCGGGGTGGTCACGAGGTAGGGGGCGCGCCTTACCCCCCCAGGCGTGCCCCTGACCCTCGTGGCCCACCCGTAAGGCGGTTGACGCTCTTCTTTTGGCTCAAGAAAGCTAATTTTATAAGAAAGATCTGGGCGAAAGATTCACCCCAATCGCAGTTACGGATCTCCAGATATAAAGGAAACGGTGAAGGGGTAGAATCAGAGAACGCAGAAGCAGAGAGATAGATCCAATCTCGGAGGGGCTCTCGCCCCTCCCAAGCCATGGGAGACATGGAACAGAGGGGAAACCCTTCTCCCATCTAGGGAGGAGGTCAAGGAAAAAGAATAAGAAGGGGGGCCCTCTCCCCCTTGCTTCCGGTGGCGCCGGAGAGCTGTCGGGGGCCATCATCATCACCGCGACATTCACCAACACCGCCGCCATCTTCACCAACATCTCCAACAACTCTTCCTCCCTCTATGCAGCGGTGTAACCTCTCTCTTACCCGCTGTAATCTCTACTTAAACATGGTGCTCAACGCTATATATTATTTCCCAATGATGTATGGCTATCCTATGATGTTTGAGTAGATCTGTTTTGTCCTAATTGCTATTTGATGATCGTGATTGGTTTGAGTTGTATGTTTTATTATTGGTGCTGTCCTATGGTGCCCTCCATGTCGCGCAAGCGTGAGGGATTCCCGCTGTAGGGTGTTGCAATATGTTCATGATTCGCTTATAGTGGGTTGGTGAGTGACTGAAACACAAACCCGAGTAAGAGGGATTGTTGCGTATGGGATAAAGGGGACTTGATGCTTTAATGCTATGGTTGGGTTTTACCTTAATGAATCTTTAGTAGTTGCGGATGCTTGCTAGAGTTCCAATCATAAGTGCATATGATCCAAGTAGAGGAAGTATGTTAGCTTATGCCTCTCCCTCAAATAAAATTGCAATAATGATTACCGGTCTAGTTATCGATTGCCTTGGACAAATAACTTTCTCGTGACAACAAGCTCTTTACTTTTACTAATTTAGTTGTGTCTTTATCTAAACAGCCCCTAGTTTATATTTATTTGCTCTTTATTGTCTTGCAAACCTATCCTTTCGCACCTACAAAGTACTTCTAGTTTCATACTTGTTTCCGGTAAAGTGAACGTCAAGCGTGCGTAGAGTTGTATCGGTGGTCGATAGAACTTTAGGGAATATTTATTCTACCTTTAGCTCCTCGTTGGGTTCGACACTCTTACTTATCGAAAGAGGCTACAACTATCCCCTATACTTGTGGGTTATCAAGACCTTTTTCTGGCGCCGTTGCCGGGGAGCAATAGCGTGGGGTGAATATTCTCGTGTGTGCTTGTTTGCTTTATCACTAAGTAATTTTTATTTGTTGTTCTTAGTTGTTCTCTATCTTTAGTTATGGATATGGAACGCAAAATACCAAAAAAAAATTAGCTATACTTGCTACTCATGAGGATGGGGTAACTCCTAAAACCCTCGATTCTCATTATGCGAAAGATATTGTGTACTACTTCGATAATCCTGAGAAAACCCCATTCAACTTTATAATGGGAGTAACGTTGGATCAACGTGAATACTTTAGGGATTATTTCTTGACAGAAAAAGGGAAACTATTATGGGATCAAATTCATATATTGAAGTGGTATGCTTGGCAACTGTGCGTGGAATATGATTATACTTGTTGCTC
Organism: Triticum aestivum; assembly: GCF_018294505.1. Lineage (NCBI taxonomy): Eukaryota > Viridiplantae > Streptophyta > Magnoliopsida > Poales > Poaceae > Triticum > Triticum aestivum. The sequence continues at coordinate 194,409,506 of NC_057813.1, forward strand.
TAGGATGAATTCTCCGCATCTTCCCTTTTCATGCAAATTCAATGATAATAAAACCTTAGCTTCTTATGCTAATGGTATATATGATTACTATGATGTGGAACAAATAGAAGAATTTGTTGCTTTTATGGGTGCTTATGAAATTGAAGCTATGTGTAAAGAGTTTGAGGATTTTGATGATGCTGTTTATAGATCTAAAAATTCGGCTATCCTCAAATATTGCTATGAGAATTATAAATACAATTATGAAATCAATACACTTATTAAGAAAGTCTCCACTGTCCAAGAAGAGACTAATATCTTGCAGGAGCCTATGGAAGAAGAAATTGATGAAACAGTGAGCTCATTGGATGAAAAAGATGACGAGGAGAGCGAAGAACAAAAGGAGGAAGAGCGGATTAGCTACCCGTGCCCACCTTCTAATGAGAGTAACCCTCCAACTCATACATTATTTAATTCCCCTTCGCGCTTACTGAAGGATGATTGCTATGATGACTGTTATGATCCCTATGATTCTTTTGAAATATCCCTTTTTGATGATGCTTGCTATGGTTGTGGCCAAGATGCCAATATGAATTATGCTTATGGAGATGAACTTGCTATAGTTCCTTATGTTAAACATGAAATTGTTGCTATTGCACCCACACATGATAGTCCTATTATCTTTTTGAATTCTCCCTACTACACTATATCGGAGAAGTTTGTGCTTATTAAGGATTATATTGATGGGTTGCCTTTTACCGTTGCACATGATAATTTTGATAGATATAATATGCATGTGCTTACTGATCCTACTTGCAATTATTATGAGAGAGGAACTATATCTCCACCTCTCTATGTTTCCAATACGTTAGAATTGCAAGAAACTGCTTATAATATGCATTGGACTTTACTATGTGTGCATGAATTGTTCTTTTATGACATGCAGATGCATAGGAAAAGAGTTAGACTTCGTTTTTGCATGATATATGTTACTTTGTGCTCACTACTAAATTACAAATCATCGCTAATTAAAATTGGCTTTGATATACCTTGGGATCCGGGTGGATCCATTACTTGAGCACTAAAATGCCTAGCTTAATGGATTTAAAGAAAGCGCTGCCAGGGAGACAACCCGGAAGTTTTAGAGAGTCATTTATTTCTGTTGAGTGCTTTTATATAGTTTAAAAACAAAAAAAAGAGGGGAACCTAAAAACTTTTCAAAAAGGAAAGTGAAAGTGAGAGAGACAAGCATTGTTGAAGTGGGAGAGCTCCTTGAACTTTGTTCACGCTCACCGAAACTTTGTGAATATTAATTACATAAACTTTTCATCAAAAATAATTATCCCCTTGTACAATTCCATTTTATTATAAAAATAATGTGCCAAGGTTTGCCTTTAGGATGTTTACAATGCTTGTTGGTTTGTATGGTGCAGGACAGAAACTTTGGCTGTAGTGCGGGATTTTACATTTTTAAGTAGAACGTCAATTGGTTCTGATTCTTTTTGCACTGTCTTTCTGTAAAACTTGTTTATTTTTCCTAATTTTTCTAGAATTGTTGGTGTACCATAAGTATGGTGGATGTTCAGATTTCTACAGACTGTTCTGTTTTTGACAGATTCTGTTTTTGATGCATAGTTTGCTTGTTTTGATGAATCTATCAATTTATATCAGTGTATTAAGCCATGCAAAAGTTATATTACAGTAGACACAATGCAAAAACAAAATATGAATTGGTTTGCAACAGTACTTAGAGTGGTGATTTGCTTTATTATACTAACGGATCTTACCGAGTTTTCTGTTGAAGTTTTGTGTGGATGTAGTGTCTAATCGAGGATGTTTCGATATGAGAAGAAGGAAGAGAGGCAAGAGCTCAAGCTTGGGAATGCCCGAGGAACCCCAAGTAAATATTCAAGGAGACTCAAGCGTCTAAGCTTGGGGATGCTGGGGAGGCATCCCCTCTTTCTTCAACAAGTATCGGTATGTTTTCGAATTCGTTTCGTTCGTGCATTATGTGCAAGTCTTGGAGCGCCTTTTGCATTTAGTTTTCATTTTTCTTCTATGCACCATGCTGGTATGAGATAGTCCTTGGTTGATTTATAGAATGCTCATTGCACTTCACTTAAATTTTTTGAGTATGGCTTTATAGAATGCTTCATGTGCTTCACTTATATCATTTAAAGTTTGGATTGCCTGTTTCTCTTTACATAGAAAACCGCCATTTGTAGAATGCTCTTTTGCTTCACTTATACTTGTTAGAGCATGGGCATATCTTTTGTAGAAAGAACTATACTATCTTGCTTAACTTATATCAATTTAGAGAGATGACAGGAATTGGTCATTCACATGGTTAGTCATAAAATCCTACATAAACTTGTAGATCGCTAAATATGATATGTTTGATTCCTTGCAATAGTTTTGGGATATAAAGATGGTGATATTAGAGTCATGCTAGTGGGTGGTTGTGCATTGTAGAGACACTTGTGTTGAGGTTTGCAAGTCCCGTAGCATGCACGTATGGTAACCGTTGTGTGACAAATTTGAAGCATGGGGTGTTTCTTTGATTGTCTTCCTTATGAGTGGCACTCGGGGATGAGCGATGGTCTTTTCCTACCAATTTATCCCCCTAGGGGAATGCGTAGTAGTAATTTGCTTCGAGGGCTAATAAACTTTTGCAATAAGTATATGAGTTCTTTATGACTAATGTGAGTCCATGGATTATACGCACTTTTACCTTTCCATCATTGCTAGCCTCTTCGGTACCGTGCATTGCCCTTTCTCACCTCGAGAGTTGGTGCAAATTTAGCCGGTGCATCCAAACCCTGTGATACGATACACTCTATCACACATAAGCCTCATTATATCTTCCTCAAAACAGCCACCATACCTACCTATCATGGCATTTCCATATCCATTCCGAGATATATTGCCATGCAACTTCTATCATCATCGTATTCATGACTTGAGCATTCATTGTCATATTGCTTTGCATGATCGTAAGATAGCTAGCATGATGTTTTCAAGGCTTGTCCGTTTTTTGATGTCATTGCTACGCTAGATCATTGCACATCCCGGTACACCGCCGGAAGCATTCATATAGAGTCATATCTTTGTTCCAGTATCGAGTTGTAATATCGAGTTGTAAGTAAATAAAAGTGTGATGATCATCATTAGAAAATTGCCCCACAAAAAAGGGGGAAAGGCCAAAGAAGCCTAAATAAAAAAAAGGGGGCCAAAGAAGCCCATTCAAAAAAAGGGGGCAATGTTACTATTTCTTTTTCCACACTTGTGCTTCAAAGTAGCACCATGTTCTTCATGTAGTGAGTCTCATATATTGTGCTTCAAATTAGCACCATGTTCTTCATATAGATTGTCTCCTATGTTGTCACTTTCATATACTAGTGGGAATTTTCATTATAGAACTTGGCTTGTATATTCCAACGATGGGCTTCCTCAAATGCCCTAGGTCTTCATGAGCAAGCAAGTTGGATGCACACCCACTTAGCTTCTTTTGTTGAGCTTTCATACACTTATAGCTCTTAGTGCATCCGTTGCATGGCAATCCCTACTCCTCGCATTGACATCAATTGATGGGCATCTCCATAGCCCGTTGATTAGCCGCGTCAATGTGAGACTTTCTCCTTTTTTGTCTTCTCCACATAACCTCCATCATTATATTCTATTCCACCTATAGTGCTATATCCATGGCTTGCGCTCATGTATTGCGTGACGGTTGAAAAAGCTGAAGCGCGTTAAAAAGTAGGAAACAATTCCTTGGCTCGTCATCGGGGTTGTGCATGATGGGAGCATTTTGTGTGACGAAAATGAAGCATGGACAAACTGTATGATTTTGTAGGGATAAGCTTGCTTCGGCCTTGTTGTTTTGAAAAGACATGATTGATTTATTGGTATGCTCGAAGTATTATTGCTTTTATGTCAAATGATAGAGTATTGCTTTCAATCACTCGTGTCTTAATATTCATGCCATGATTAGACATATGATCAAGATTATGCTAGGTAGCATTCCACATCAAAAATTATCTTTTTTATCATTTACCTACTCGAGGACGAGCAGGAACTAAGCTTGGGGATGCTGATACGTCTCCGTCGTATCTATAATTTTTGATTGTTCCATGCCAATATTATTCACTTTCATAAACTTTTTGGCTACTTTTTATATTATTTTTGGGACTAACTTATTGATCTAGTGCCCAGTGCCAGTTCCTGTCTGTTGCATGTTTTTTGTTTTGCAGAAACCCAATATCAAACGGAGTCCAAACAGGATAAAAACGGACGGAGATTTTTTTTTGGAATATTTATGATTTTTGGGAAGTGAAATCAACGCGAAACGGTGTCCGGGGTGGTCACGAGGTAGGGGGGCGCGCCCTACCCCCCAGGCATGCCCCTAACCCTCGTGGTCCACCCGTAAAGCAAATGACACTCTTCTTTCGGTGCAAGAAAGCTAATTTTATGAGAAAGATCTGGGCGAAAGATTCACCCCAATCGGAGTTACGGATCTCCAGATATAAAGAAAACGGTGAAGGGGTAGAATCAGAGAACGCGGAAACAGAGAGATAGATCCAATCACGGAGGGGCTCTCGCCCCTCCCAAGCCATGGGAGCCATGGAATAGAGGGGAAACCCTTCTCCCATCTAGGGAGGAGGTCAAGGAAGAAGAAGAAGAAGGGGGGCCCTCTCCCCCTTGCTTCCAGTGGCGTCGGAGCGCTGCCGGGGGCCATCATCATCACCGCGATCTTCACCAACACCACCGCCATCTTCACCAACATCTCCAACAACTCTTCCTCCCTCTATGCAGCGGTGTAACCTCTCTCTTACCCGCTGTAATCTCTACTTAAACATGGTGCTCAACGCTATATATTATTTCCCAATGATGTATGGCTATCCTATGATGTTTGAGTAGATCTGTTTTGTCCTAATGGCTATTTGATGATCGTGATTGGTTTGAGTTGTATGTTTTATTATTAGTGCTGTCCTATGGTGCCCTCCGTGTCACGCAAGCGTGAGGGATTCCTGCTGTAGGGTGTTGCAATATGTTCATGATTCGCCTATACTGGGTTGGTGAGTGGCTGAAACACAAACCCGAGTAAGAGGGATTGTTGCGTATGGGATAAAGGGGACTTGATGCTTTAATGCTATGGTTGGGTTTTACCTTAATGAATCTTTAGTAGTTGCGGATGCTTGCTAGAGTTCCAATCATAAGTGCATATGATCCAAGTAGAGAAAGTATGTTAGCTTATGCCTCTCCCTCAAATAAAATTGCAATAATGATTACCGGTCTAGTTATCGATTGCCTTGGACAAATAACTTTCTCGTGACAACAAGCTCTTTACTTTTACTAATTTAGTTGTGTCTTTATCTAAACAGCCCCTAGTTTATATTTACTTGCTCTTTATTGTATTGCAAACCTATCCTTTCGCACCTAGAAAGTACTTCTAGTTTCATACTTGTTTCCGGTAAAGCGAACGTCAAAGCGTGCGTAGAGTTGTATCGGTGGTCGATAGAACTTTAGGGAATATTTATTCTACCTTTAGCTCCTTGTTGGGTTCGACACTCTTACTTATCGAAAGAGGCTACAACTATCCCCTATACTTGTGGGTTATCAGACCCCTGCGCCCTTAGGATGTAGATTAGCGTGTTGGCCTCTCTGTTGAGCCTAGGTAGGACTGCGGTGTGTTGATCAGCCGAGGCCGGTCATGACCTGATGGTGTGTCCGCCCGGAGTTGATCGAGCATGTTGGGTGAGTTTGTGCACCCCTGCAGGGAAGATTGATCTATTTGAATAGCCGTGTCCACGGTAATGGACGCTCGGAGTTGTATCTCGATCGATACAACTAGAACTGGATGCTGAGGCATGAAATGAATATGTGGCTCTGGGATTGCTTTCTCGCAGGGAGTCGAGAAAGGATCTCTACGTGCTAATGCTACAACAAACTTTATAATATGCTTTTATGTACTCTTCTAAATGCTGCAAGATGCTTGAAGATGCTAGTCTTCGATAGGCTAGGCCTTTCTCTTCTCTTCTGGCATTTTTGCAGTTCAGTCCAAAGATATAGCCCCATTCCTTTGAACTCATGCATACTTAGTATAGATCTGATGTAAGTATTACGAGTACATTGGATGAGTACTCACGGTTGCTTTGCTACTTCTTTTCCCCTATACCCGATTGCTTCGATCAGATGACGGAGTCCAGGAGCTAGATGCCACTACTTACGACTACTACTACCCTGAGGGTGCCTACTACTTGATACGTCTCCAACCTATCTATAATTTTTGATTGTTCCATGCTATTAAAGTATCATTCTTGGATGTTTTATTCTCATTTACTAGCCACTTTATATCATTTTTTGGGACTAACGTATTGACAACGTGCCCAGTGCTAGTTGCTAATTTTGCTTGTTTTTTACTTTGCAGAAAATCAATACCAAACGGAATCCAAATGCCACGAAACTTTTTGGAGAATTTTTTCTGCCCAGAAGACACCCAGGAGGCTCAAGAAGTGCACAAGAAGGGGCATGTGGGGCCCACTAGGCGCCAGGGCACGCCAGGGCCACCAGGCGCGCCCTGGTGGGCAGTGGGGCCCATAGGCACCCCCTCCACTAACCTCTGCCTCTATAAATACTCTAAAATCCCCAAAACCCTAGGGAGTCGAGAAACACAATTCCAGCCGCCGCAAATTCCAAAACCACAAGATCCAATCCAGAGGCCTTTTCCGGAACTCTGCTGGAGGGGGAAACAATCACGGAGCGGTTCTTCATCATCACCCTTGCCCCTCCAATAATGCGTGTGTAGTTTACCACAGACCTACGGGTTTGTAGGTAGTAGCTAGATGGCGTCTTCTCTCTTTTTGATCTTCAATACAATGTTCTCCTCGATGTTATTGGAGATCTATTTGATGTAATGACTTTTGGCGGTGTGTTTGTTGGGATCCGATGAATTGTGAGTTTATGATCAGATCTATCCATGAATAATATTTGAGTCTTTGCTGAACTCTTTTATGCATGACCTTTATAGCCTTGTATTTCTTCTCTGAAACTTTGGTTGGATTTGGCCAACTAGATTGATTTTTCTTGCAATGTGAAGAGGGCTTTGTGATGGGTCTTGCGGTGCTCAATCTTAGTGTCAAAAAGATACATGACACGCATGTATCATTGCTATTAAGGATAAAAAGATCGGGTCTATTCCTACATGAATAGATCTTGTCTACATCATGTCATCGTTCTTATTGCATTACTCCATTTCTCAAGGAACTTAATACACTAGATGCATGCGGGATAGAAGTCGATGTCTGGAGTAATAGTAGTAGATGTAGGCAAGAGTCGGTCTACTAATCTTGGACGTGATGCCTATATACATGATCATTGCCTTGGATATCGTCATAATTATTTGTTTTTCTATGAATTGCCCAACAGTAGTTTGTCCACGCACACCATATGCTAGTTTCTTCAGAGAAGCCTCTAGTGAAATCTACGACTCCCGGGTCTATTTCCTATTATATTATTTTCAGATCTATTAATCCAAAAGACCAAAAATACATTGCTGCACTTTTTCTTTACTTACTTTATTTTGTGTTTTTGCTAGATCTATTTATGAAATTTCATAAAATTTAATCTATCTGAATACCAAGGAGGGATTGATAACCCCTCTTACGCGTTGGGTTGCAAGTTTTTGTTGTTTGTGTGCAGGTGTTGTTTACATAGTGTTGCTTGGTTCTCCTACTGGATTGATAATCTTGGTTTCATAACTCAGGGAAATACTTATAGTTGTGGTGCTGCATCATCCTCTCCTCTTCGGGGAATTGACAACTCAGATACAAGCAATCAGGAAGAATTTCTGGCGTTGTTGTCGGGGAGACATTGTCGGTGTCAAAACCGGCGGATCTCGGGTAGGGGGTCTCGAGCTATGGATCTTGGATTGATGGGGAACAAGGGACGATGAACACGGTATTTACCCAGGTTCGGGCCCTCTCTAAGAGGTAAAACCCTGCGTCCTGCTTGGTTGTATTTGATGTGTATAGTATGGTTATAGAGTCGATCTACCTCGAGATCAGGCGAGCTAAACCCTAGGTTGAGGAGGGATTGGATGTTGCTCTATCCCTAAAGACTAAAAACCCCTGGTTTATATAGAAACCAATAGGTTAGGATTACACGCGATCGGTTACAACAAAGGAAAGATTATGCTAAATATATCTTGACTTGGAGGGCACACCATGACTCTGAAGATCTCCTGTCTAGTTACGGGTCCACGCCCTAGTTCGACTCCATAATAGCCCACCAGTCTGGCCCATAGGCAATAAGCCAGCGGCCCAAGGACCCCTTAATCCAGGACTCCCTTAGTAGCCCCCAAACTAGCTAGCCCCCAACGCCATGGCTTGTGTTTAGCATCCGCATAGCCCATGGTCTTCGGGTTGCGAGGCGAGTTCTCCATTTTTCCCTGTGCGTGTTCGGAGTCGAGTAGTACCCGAAGTTCGGAGCATTGTGTTTACTTAGCCTTGAAGGCCAAAGTTCCCCAGTGCGGACAGTGCCCTTATCTGAAAACTTTTCGGCGAAGGGCCACATCCTGTCATAATACCATACGGATGGAAGTCCTTGATGCGCGGTTCGAGACCTCATCTCCATTGGTGTGCCTCATCAAGGCAGAGATCATGCCCAGTTTTTTAGGGGATATGATCAATGATTTTGATCATCCCATGCACGCATAATGTCACGAGTTTATCGAGAAGTGGAGAGGCATGCGACATAGAAAAATGAACCCTTGGCCTCTCCACGGCCTATAAAAGGGGAACAAGCGCAGTTTACCATCCTACACCTTCTTCCACCTCTCGACACCACTTTTCCAATCTCCAGAGCTCCAGCGCCCTGCCTTACTCTTCTGTAGTGATTCCCAGCCTTCTCCTAGCTTTGGCCATGCCCGGATCCAGTGCAAATGGCAAGTGGGAGGCCTCCATCATCACCAATAGTGACATCGAGGAGCTGAAATGAGTCGGCTACTTGTCGGCCGACGTCGCTCACCAGGCCCCCAAGAAAGGCCAAGTCGTCCCCATGTCCAAGCCGGACGAGAGGGTGGTTTTCCTCCCCCACCTCATCTGAGGGCTAGGATTCCCGCTGCACCCCTTCGTGCAGGGATTCATGTTCTTCTATGGGCTGGATTTCCATGATCTAGCCCCCAACTCCCTCCTCCACATCTTGGCCTTCATCATCGTCCGTGAGACCCTTCTGCGGGTCTAGCCGCATTTCGGCCTGTGACTGGAGGTGTTCAATGTCAAGCCGAAGGTGGTCAGAGGCGCTCAGGCGGACTGCAGTGGGGCAATGATTAGCAATCTCACCAGAGTGCAATGGCCGGAGGGCACGTTCATCAACACCATCAAGGTGTGGCAGAAGGAATGGTTCTATATAACGAAGCCATGGGATGCAGCCTGGACAACAAACCCCGAGTTTAGATCCGAACCCCCAGCAAGATTGACTTCGTGGACCAAGAAATGTATTGATTGGGGATCCGCCGATGAGGTGAAGAAATTGCAAAAACTCGTTTCCAATGTGATTGAGACCGGCGCCAAGCTGGCCAACGTGGTTCAAATAATGCCCCGTCGCCACCTCCTTCCTTGCAAACAGAGGGAGAGTCCGATGTGGTCTTACAAGCCTGAAGACCTGGTCACCGTGCAGTACCTCTTCGGCACCACCCATGACAAGGTGTGGAATCTGCTGTTCAAGCCACAAAAGGAATGGTCGAACGAGAAAGAAGACGTCGGTCTCGATGCCTCAAATCCCCCGAAGAAGGTAATTGATCGTTTGCCCGATTTGACTTCGGATGCTCATACTGTCCAAAGTTCGGCCTAAATCTCTTTTTGTTGCCTTCACAGGGCTGCCGCGAAAAGGCTGAGAAAGATCAGCTGTCCGGCTCTGCTGCACGAAGAGCCTCGATCAGCTAAACTAGGGGCGCTGCTGGTCATGGTGCCTCCAGAGAAGAAAGGGAAGAAGAAGAAGGATCTGTCGGGGGCCAGGGGAGGCATCCGATTGAGAAACTGTCCAGACATCAAGGTCGGAGACGTTGCGGCCCCATCTGCCCAGGACGGGGAGGAGGACGAAGACGAGGAGGAAAGTGCCTCCTCCCACTCCAAGAAGAGGACGGTGTCCTAAGACGTCGAGGAGGAGCAACCTCCTCGGGCCCCGAAGAGGCAGTGCAGGCCCAAGTTGGTCCTGCCCAAGAGCTCGGACTATGATGAGGAGTCTGTGGCATCTGAAGAGGTCCCGAAGAAGGACCACGGGGTCAAAGCCTCCCTCCACAAGGTATGAACTTCAGCATTTCTTATTTCGTTTTTACTAGTCCCTTACTGATGGAAACCAATTGTGTGATATCACAGCCCCTCGCCCGGCCACCCTGCCGAGCAGACCTCGGAGGGGACCTCTTTGCCCGCCGAATTGGCGGACAGCGGATCGGTGTTGCGCTCCACGCCTCCCCTGGTCCCCGAAGAGGCTGACGAGGTGTTGTCCCGAAGGACCCCTCCCCATATAAACATGGGGGAGGGCGACGCAAGAGGGTGTATCCCACCTGACGAATGTGGGAGCAGAGTACGGACCGTCCGGGCCCTCCCAGCCAGTCGCACCTGAGCCCCCAAGGCCCTCATAGGTGCCGGTCCCGCCTTCTGACGAAGGGGGGGGGGCTAAGGTCCCACCGCTCACATAGAACACCAACAACCAGGTGGCGGGCTGGCTGGACGTGATGGAGGAGTTGGTGAACAACTCCATTATCATCGACGAGCACCACACCCTTATGGGTGTGGTTCTACAGGTTGTTCAGTCTGTCCACACCGGACTGAACGACACTATCCAAGGCCTTTTAATAGGATTTGAGGTGAGTCAAGTAATGCTCCTTCTCCGTAAAACGGAAATATTCTTTGGCTAGAGTTTGAGTAGGCCTTGTGCAAAACAACCCCCGAGACTCTGAGGATTTGCAAAAAACCTTACACGGGGTCGAATATCCGTAGGCCAGTATTTAAAGAGTCATGGTTGGTTTGATATTGCGGGTGTCGTCCTTGGCCACAACTACTAATGTCGCTGCCCTGCAAGAGATGGATCAGAAGCTTAAACGCTCCGATGAAGAGCTTGACCTTATCAACAAATGGCTTGATGAGGCGCAAGGTAATCCCCTATCGAAATGCATAGTGAACACCGCCAAACACCTACGTTCTGGATTGTATGCTGCGCACATGGTGTTTGGTGACTACAACTGCTGCTGCGGAGGTCGAGGGCCTTAAGGCCGCACTGAAGAAGGCCGAAGCCGAGGCGACCGAGAAGAAGGCGGTTGTCGAGAAGGCAATTATCGAACTCGAGACGGCGAGGACCGCCGGTGAGAAGCACGAGGCTCGAGTGGCCAAAGTGCAGGTGGAGCTCAAGGATGTCGTCATGAAATGTGAGGCCCTTGAGCAAAAACAGAAAGAGCAGTCCTTCGAGTTATCCAAGGCAGAAAGAGAGCTTCAGGAGACCAGAACGGAAGTGCGGGGTGCCCGGAAGGAGCTCCGCCAACTGAAGCAAATTGCAGATGGTAAGAAATACTTACTATAGAGTGTTTTTGGTGGCCACGAGTTCACCTTGATGATGCGGGTCTGGCGCTCCGCAGGCATTTTTGCCGAACTTCCGAAGAGTGCGGCGGCTGCGACGGAGCACTATGCCACGTGGGAGGAGGACTCCAAACAGCGGCTTTTCTGGTCGCAGTTCCAGCCGCCCAAGCACCCTCCCCTCCTCAACAACAAGATGAAGCAGCTGATGGAGCTGCATCGGATGGCCGAGTCGGCCCTGAAGGACCTGTATGTCTAGCTGTGGCCCATAGACGCTATTTCGGACAACTACTTCATCCTGGTGTAGAAGCTGCGTGACGCGCCGCCCCGAACTGATATAGTGAAGCGTTCTGCATGCCTCAAGGGAGCTAGGTTGGCCTTTGCGAAGACCATGGTTCATTGGCCAAAGATCAAGACGATGGACATGGCCACCTGCCCCTGCCGGTTGGGAAAGAGCATCGCCATCCAGACCTGTATTTCGTAGAAGTTATGGATGGTGCTCGGGCGATAGAGGGCCAGTGTTGAAAAGATGAAATCACTGACTGGTTGTATTAAGTTGTTGTCTGGACCTTGTGCTTTATAACGCGACCCGTTTGCATGTGTTAAACTATGATGGTTTTATTTTGACTCATGTGTTGCCGTTTGTTTATTCTGAAAGTTGCCAGTCGTCGGCTTCAGCCCCCAAGTGAATAACATGAGGCGTGTTTCGTCTCTACACTGTTACCCTTAGCCGATGTCTCAGTTCCCGAAGGCAGTAGTGCATGAGAGAGACTAGGCAATCAGACTATGCAGCTTTATTACTTTCACTTGGCCATAGGAGCTTGAATATGGGAGCTAACGACTAGCCCCCAATGCTTTGTGATGTACGGGGAAGCCGAGGCGTTCCGTTGATCACGTGGTTTGTACTAGGACGAACCCTTCGTATGACACAGAAAAATCGTCAACAATTTTTGAGTTTAACTCTTGTCATCGGATTGCCGACCAGTTCAGGCGTACTATGACGGTCAGTTTTTGACATTCTCCCCTGACGTACTTAACTGGGCTAGCCAAAAGTACAATGCACAGGGATTCTCCATTTACCTTCTTAGCCGAATGTGCGGAACATAAGAAGGCAAACACAGGAGTCGGCAACCCAACTATTGCTCCAAGACATAGTTCGGAACTAGTGCATATATTGCAATATCCAAGACACCAAACACACAATGGAACATGGTGCCGGACTTGGTACGTACAACTAATGAGGAGATCAAGCCCTTCGTCAGTTAACCGATATATATTTGTTACACAATATGTGCATGCCAAGCTGTTCAAAGACGGGAAAAAGGAAAAGGAAGGGTCTAGAAAATACAGATGTCCGGACACCGTAAAAGGTGTTTTTTATTTTCCATAAGCTCGGGACGTCTATCCATACAATTCGAACTGTCGAGGCATTTATTATAAATAAAAATTTACAGAGGAAAGGTTTACACCGGGCCTTGATGCATGGGTCGAAGCCTCAAGTGTGCCCTGCTGCACGTCTGCGCCTTTGCTTCTGCTTGGTAGAGGGCGTCCATGTAGAGAAACGTGTGCCGGCGAGGGAGGTCTTGAATAGGAACCTTGGGACGTAGCCGCATAGTCACAACTTGAAGCCGGGTGAGTCCGGAGTCATACCCTTTGCAGTCCAAGGATGCGGTAATCCCATAGTTCGGTTAAGCCAAACATATGGTGATATTGCTTGACATAAGCCCCCACGGCCGCCCATGGTATCTTGAGTGCGAAGTTGTGCTGACGAGGCACGTAGAGCGCGACTATGGTGGGTGTGCCATGGGGTGTGTGTCCCTAGTTGCGGTAACGCGGGCGGGCTCCCATGACGGGGATCCGGTTCGAGCCCGTTTACTTGTACCTCTAGCCTTTACAGCGGACTGATAACTGGGCCCATTGGTGCCGGCTTGGTCTTCGATTGCCAGGGTCGTGGTGCGTTCCTCGGTCCAGAGTGAGTGCTCCATGTTGCCGTTAATCATTATGGCGCCCGAAGGACCAAGCATCTTCAGCTTGAAGTATGCAGAATGCGAGACGACGTTGAATTTAGCGAACGCCGTTCCGCCGAGGAGGGCATGGTAGCCACTACAGAAAGGTGCGATATCGAAGATTAAGTCTTCGCTTCAAAATTAGTCCGGCGAGTCGAATACTACTTCTAAAGTCACCGTGCCCGTGCAGCGGGCTTCTACGCCTAGAATAACTCCCTTAAAGGTGGTGTTGCTGGGCTTGATCCTTGACGGATCGATCCCCATTTTCCTTAGCGTGTCTGCATAAATCAGATTGAGGCTACTGCCTCCGTCCATAAGGACTCTAGTGAGGTGGTACCCGTCGACAATGGGGTCGAGTACCAGGGCCGCCGATCCTCCATGATGGATACTGGTCGTATGGTCCCTGCGATCAAAGGTGGTCAGGTAAGCCGGCTACGGGTTAAACTTCGCGCTACGGGCTCGACAGGGTAAACATCTCGTAGCATGCGCCTCCTCTGCTTCCTTGGTTTGTGGGTGGCATAGATCATCTTCGCCATCTTGATCTTACGAGGGAAGGGTTTTTGTCCTCCGTTGTTCGGCCTGCGGGGCTCCTCATCATCTTGCTCTGAGAGCTTTTAACAGAGTCCCTAGCTGTGAGCTTGCTGGCTTGTTTTATCACCCAACAATTACGGTTGGTGTGGTTGGTGGGCTTCTCGGGGGTGCCATGGATCTGGCTGGGCCTGTCCAAGATTGCATCCAATTTAGTTGGTCCATCCTAGTTGCCTTCAGAAGGCTTTTTCCATGGCCCAGACTCTGGATTACGGAATCAAGCGTTTACTGCCTTTTCATCGACTTCACCGTTGTTGTGGCGATGCTTGTTCTTATTGCATCGTGGCATTCCATTCCCGTCCCGGACATTAGAGGTGTTGGGGGCTTCTGGGTTGGTGCTTCTACAAGCCAACCGTCTATCCTCTCCGACGCATAAGCGGGACATCAGGGAGGTAAGCGCCAACATTGTTCTCAGCTTCTCTTGGACGAACTGACATTTTTGCCATTCACCCAAAATACTATGCTTGAAGGCAGCTATAGCTTCGGCATTCGGACAGCCAATGATCTGGTTCTTCTTGGTCAAAAATTGGTTCCAAAATTGCCGGGCTGACTCATCGGGCTGCTGGATTATGTGGCTCAGGTCATCAGCGTCCGGGGGCCACACATACGTGCCCTGAAAGTTAGCTCGGAAGGCATCCTCGAGTTCCTCCCAACATCCTATGGAGTCTTCAGGGAGGCTATTTAACCAGTGTCGAGTCGGACCCATGATTTTTAATCGTAGGTATTTGATGGCATGGAGGTCGTCTCCTCGTGCCATGTGAATGGGCAGTAGGAAGTCTTCAATCCACACAGTCGATCCGTTGTCCCATCGTATGGCTCGATATTTACAGGCTTAAAGCCTTCCGAGAATTGGTGTTGCATCACCCTATCTGTGAAACACAGAGGGTGAGCGGCGCCTCTAACTCGGGCCACATCGCGCCAGAGACCATCTGCCATCTGGACTTGTTGTTGCTCCCGAGCTCTGTCATTTCTGTCTAACTAGGCTTGGTATCCATCCTGTCTAACAGGAGGATTATCTTTGGGTCCGCAGATGGACCTTGTCAGACCTGCCTGGGTGTTCAAGTTGCATCGTAGGCCGTACTCATAGGTTGGCTGTAATGGCTCCTTGCCTTGACGATGAGGTGGAGCGGGAGGCGGTTCAGCTTTATCAGCTGCCATGTCCCGTCCTCGAGGGGGGCGGTCCGGCTGTTCTGCTCGGGTGTGCCTTGGAGGTGTGTGCTCTATGGCCTCGTTATCGAATTGCGACATTAGTCTTCGCATCGGATAGCTATTGGTTTGTTGTTCGTAGCCGTACTCCTCTTTAGCAACCAGGACCTTAGTCCATCTGTCATTGAGGCTATCCTGTTAGGCCTTTATTTTTTGCCGTTGTTTCTTCACACTACGCGCGTGGCAATTAGCTGCCATTTGAACCGCTCTAGATCCAGCGGGTCTTCGGGGACGATAAAATCTTCATCACCCAAACTGACCTCCTCTTTAGAAAGGGGGAGGTAGATACTGTCTTCATAGTCATTGAGGTCTTCAAGGTTGAGCGGATCCTCGTGCTCCTCATGATCGTCTCATGGTTGTTCATCGGCGCAGGGTTCATCGAGGTTGTCAATATTATCCACAGTGCCATTCTCTCTGGTGTCCGTGTTGCTTGCATGCCTTCAGTGCGCCTTTGAGTAGCGCCGTTGTCTGTGGTGCTTCGGAGGCTCATCGCTAGGCGTGCTGTTATCCTTCCCGGGAGTGCCGTCATTATCTTTCGAGGTGTCCACTATGTATACGTCGTAAGTGGACGTGGGCATCCAGCGGCCGGTGATAGGGGGCGGCATTGGTGTTAGCCATGGCTCCACTATCCTCGTCCATGTATTCAAGGTTCTCCAAACTTTAACCCAACATGACGGTTAAGTCTTCGACTTTGTCTACTAGGTGGGCGGTGGGAGGGCTGTAAAATTCCCTATAATTCACCTCAAGGGGATGTTGCACGCAGGCCGAGGGTGGATCCTCACGAATAGCCATCATCTGGATTCGGTCCAGCGCCTCATGTAATAAAGCGAGGGTCGTCGGACTGGTACGCTGTGGCCGCCGAGGGCTGGTCTCCAGCGTGGCGGGGCAAGCAATGATCTGGGTCTAGGCTGGATCCTGTTTTTCAAGGGTCGAGTCGAGCTCAAGGCCTGGGGTCGGCCTTATGGCCAGATATGCAGGAGGGACTGAGGGTAGGACCTGGTCCTCGGATGCTTCCTCCATATTAGGGCTCGAGGCCAAGTTGGTGAGGGGGAGTTCGGCAAGGGATGATTCCTAATTTCCGAACATCGACCCAGCACTAGGGCTCAAAGCCAGATCCGTGGCATGGGGGACGGTTCGGGTAGGGGTGACTCCTAGAGTCCGAACACCAGCCCCATACTGAGGCCTGAAGCCGAGTCTTCGGCGGGCGTCATTAGCGTGGCCGAAGAGGATCCCTGGTCTCCAGACGGGGCAAAGATGTTCGGGCTCAAGGTCGGCTGAGGGGTTGAGGCTGATCTGTAGATCGGATCGGGAGAAGACTCCAGAGCGAGCCCTGCGGGGCCCATGGGAGTACCAAGCGAGGTCGCGAATCCGGCGAAGACTAGATCACCTCGGGCATCCGTGACATACTCCAGGTTGCCGAATCTAATTTAGTGCTCGGGGGCGAAATTGTCGATTTCGTCTAGATGACAGGTTGGGTTGTCATGTAGCACAATGCTTCTGAACGCGAAGAGCTGGTCGGGGACAAACAGGCCCACGGAGTTGACGCCGTCTCCGATGATCAGGCGAGCCATTGATCCATCGGTGACCCAACAACGGAACTCTCAATGAAAGAATCAATGTCGGTGTCAAAACCGGTGGATCTCGGGTAGGGGATCCCGAGATGTGGATCTTGGATCGACGGGGAACAAGGGACGATGAACGCGGTGTTTACCCAGGTTCGGGCCCTCTCTAAGAGGTAAAACCCTACGTCATGCTTGATTGTATATGATGTGTATAGTACAGTTACAGAGTCGATCTACCTCGAGATCAGGTGAGCTAAACCCTAGGTTCGGGAGGGATTGGATGTTGCTCTAGCCCTAAAGACTAAACCCCTCTGTTTTATATAGACATTGGTAGGGCTATGGTTACACATGATTGATTACAACAAAGGAAAGATTATGAAAAATATTGACTTGGAGGGCACACCACGACTCCGAAGATCTCCTGTCTGGCTATGGGTCCATGCCCTAGCTCGACTCCATAGGAGCCCATCAGTCCATCCCATAGGAAAAAAGCCCGCGGTCCGAGGACCCCTTAATCCAGGACTCCCTTAGACATCATCAACATCTATCAGGTCCCTATGCACAAACTTTCATCTCCTTGCAATTTATTTTATTTGCCATTTGCCTCTCGTTTTCATCTCCCCCACTTCTAAAACATTTTTGCTAAAATACAAAATATTTTTTGTTTGCCTTTTCTTTGCTTCTTTGCTTGCTTTGAACCTATCATCATGATTGATTTTGGTATGGCAGAAATAGATGATGGCAGAACTCCTAAAATCGGATGTTCTGGTAATCTAGATGCTAAAACTTTTGTTTTGGGACAAGGGAATGTAAGCTTCATCCAAGATTTCTTTAATTGTGTTGGAACTTTGACTTGTGATGATGCTCCTATACTTAAAAGAACTAAAACTTATGCATAAGCTATTTCGGCACTAGTTCTGAAACTTGAGAAGATATTTATTCACAGTCATCCTACCTTGCAATGATTGTTTTATGATCTACCTGTTATAAAGGATCCTAGAGCTAAAAATATAGCCACCCTTGTCCTTATGAATGAATTTGATCACATAGTGCGGGAAGCTAGGGAAATCTTTGATTTTTATGGTATGGACCGTGAAAAACCGGCAATAGATGAGATTCTTTACAATAATGATTATGTATTAAGACATTTTCTTGGCAATGATTGCATCTTTGATGAGATCCTTGAAAATGAAGTTCCCATTTTGGATATGATCCAACAAGTTTTCAATGATGTTAATCAACAATATTCTTGGATCGTAGCCGAAAACCAAAGGGATTTGCAAATGGTCAACTTGACAATGCTAAAATTTCTATGGATAATGTATTTCAATTTATATTTGAAAAACCTCCTAACAAAAACATATCTACGGAAAGTAAGAAGAAAGATGACAATACTTGAATCTATGCATTATGCCTTGCTAGGGGCATAAAACAATAGCGCTTGTTGGGTGGCAACCCAATGAATGAAATATTTTTTTCACTTTGTTTATGTTCTTGTGCGTTTACACAATTATGCGACTATCATGATTGTGTTTCTATGTTTCAATTAGTGTTTGTGCCAACTAAAGCCTTTAGGATCATGTTGGGTAGAAACTTTTGCGTCCAGTAACAGAACTGTTAAAAATCACTAAAGCGACAAAAAAACTATCAATATTTTACACATGATTGATATAAAAATTGCCTACATTGTCCTAATTTTTTAGAATTTTTGGAGTTATAGAAGTATGGTAAAAGTCCAGGTTACTACAAATTGTTCTGTTTTTGACACATTTTGTTTTCATTTCATTGTGTGCTTATTTTGACGAATCTATAGATTGCATCGGGGGTATAAGCTATGGTAAAGTTAGAATATAGTAGGTATAATCCAATAATAAAATATGAATGGGTGTGCAACAATACATAAAGTGGTGATTTGTTTATTATACTAACGGATCTGACAAAAGTTTTTTTAAGTTTTGTGTGATTGAAGTTTTCAAGTTTTGGGTGAGATCACGATGGATGAAGGAATAAGGAGTGAAAAGAGCCTAAACTTGGGGATGAACATGGCACCCCAAGGTAATATTGAAGGAGAACCAAGCAACTAAGCTTGGGAATGCCCCAGAAGGCATCCCCTCTTTCTTCTAATGACCATCGGTAATTTTACTTGGAGCTATATTTTTATTCGTCACATATCATGAGTTTTGCTTGGAGAGTCTTGTGTTATATGAGTCTTTGCTTGTTTTGCTTTTTAGTTTGCCACAATCATCCTTGATGGACGCACCTACTTGAGAGAGCCATAATGATGCTACGATTTGTTAGAATTGCTCTATGTGCTTAACTTAATTTTTTGAACTATGGAATTGCTCTAGTGCTTCAGTTATATCTTTTTGAGCATGGTGGTGATTTAATTTTGAAGATATATACTCTCATGATTCACTTAGATTATTTTGAGAGTTAATAGAATTCTAAAGAAATATCCTCTCAAGCTTCACTTATATTATTTGAGAGAAGAAAATTTTGAAGAAATATTTGTGCTCTTGTTATCCACTTAAATTTGTTTGAGAGCTTGTTATAAGCAATGGTAATATATGAAACTAGTCCCAAAATGATTGATATTCAACACGGATAATAAAATCTATCATGAAGATCATTGGATATTAAAACTTGATTCCTTGAAATAGTTTTGCGATATGGACATACTAATATGTGAGTCATGTTGGTGAGTAATTATGCTTTAGTAGGAATATTGGTGTTAAGGTTTGTGATTCCCTATGCAAGCACAAAAGTCAACAGTTATGCAATGAAGTTACATCCGACTTGTGGTGCATTATTCAGTGTTATTTATGCTTAATGCTTCTTTATGATCGTTTTCGTTTCTTGGTTGGTTGCTTCTAAGTCTATTTGTTCGCATTTCCTTGTACTAAGCGGGAATATTGCTTGTGCATCCAACTCCTTAAACCCAAAGTTGTGCCAAATGAGTCCACCATACCTACCTATATGCGGTATTTCCATGTCATTCCAAGTAAATTTGTATGTGCCAACTCTAATTTTCAAAATGAATTTCCTTTTTGTGTGCCCCTACCGCTCATGAAGCAGTAGGGGGTGGCCGATATATTCCATGCTAGATGTGTTATTCTCAAGATGAGTGTTTATTCACTGGTCATTGCACAAGAGTGTGGCTGATAATAGGGATGCCCAGTCCCAAATTGAAAAAGAAATTTACTTTATGTTGTAAAATAATAAATTCCTTGGAAAGTGTTGGTATGGAAGGCATTTGTGGATACGGCTAGCCATGGATTGTGAAAGAATGGTGGAAAAAGAAATAAACTTTATTTTATGTTTGGGAACCGCCTATGATGTATCTAGCATGGAAATTATTGGCAATTATTGGTCTTTTTCGTTGAGGGGGAAAGCATGCCTCTCAAAACAATTTTACCTCTCAATTTAAGCTTTCAACACTGGCACCTCTACAAATCCCTGCTTCCCTTTGCGAAGAGCCTATCTATTTACTTTTATGCAATTTTTATTTTTATTGAGTCTCCATCCTCTCTTATAAAGCACCAACTAGGGAAAACTAGCTATGATCATACTTGTGCATTGGATGTGGCTTATATTTGAGTGTGTTTCATGAATGGATCAATGATTAAGCATAATGGGCTAGGGATAGCTTTCTTTAGTGTTTATATTTTGAGAGACATGGTTTCTTGTTGATATGCTTGAGTACTGAGGTCTTCATGTCAAATTATGGACTATTGCTTTGAATCATCTAAAATCCTAATGTCCATGCTACAAAAGAAAACAATGTGTGATGAATACGATATGGTGCCCAGTGGTAGTAGCTGTTTTTTGCTTGTCTTTTACTTTGCAGAATATCAATACCAAACAGAGTCCAAATGCCACGAAATTTTTTGGAGATTTTTTTATGCCCAGAAGACACCTAGGAGGCCCAACAAGTGCACCAAGGGGGCTATGGGGCCCCTAGACACCAGGGCGCGCCAGGGCCCCCAGGCACGCCCTGGTGGGTAGTGGGGCCCACAGGCACCCCTCCACCGACCTATGCCTCTATAAATACTTTAAAAACCCAAAAAACCTAGGGGAGTCGATGAAACTCAATTCCAGCCGCCGCAAGTTCCAGAACCACGAGATACAATCTAGAGGCCTTTTTTGGCACTCTGCCGGAGGGGGCAACGATCACGGAGGGGTTCTTCATCATCACCCTTTCCCGTCTGATGATGCGTGAGTAGTTTACCACAGACCTACGGGTCCATAGGTAGTAGCTAGATGGCTTCTTATCTCTTTTTAATCTTCAATACAATGTCCTCCTTGATGTTCTTGGAGATCTATTTGATGTACTCACTTTTTGCGGTGTGTTTGTTGGGATCCGATGAATTGTGAGTTTATGATCAAATCTATCCATGTATATTATTTGAGTGTTTTCTTAACTCTTTTATGCATGGTCTTTATAGCCTCGTATTTCTTCTCCGAAACTTCAGTTTGGTTTGGCCAACTAGATTGATTTTTCTTGCAATGGGAAGAGGTGCTTTCTGATGGGTTCAATCTTGTGGTGCTCAATCTCAGTGATAGAAAGAGACATGACACGCATGTATCATTGCAATTAAGGACAAAAAGATGGGGTCTATTCCTACATGAATAGATCTTGTCTACATCATGTCATCGTTCTTATTGCATTACCCTGTTTCTCCATGAACTCAGTACACTAGATGCATGCTGGATAATGACCGATGTGTGGAGTAATAGTAGTAGATGCAGGCAGGAGTCGGTCTACTAATCTTGGATGTGATGCCTATATACATGATCGTTGCCTTGGATATCGCCATAATTATTTTCTTTTCGGTCAATTGCCCAACAGTAATTTGTCTACCCAGCGTATGCTATTTTCTTGAGAAAAGCCTCTATGAAATCTACGACCCCCGAGTCTCTTTCCTATCATATTACCTATTAATCCAAAAATACCTTGCTGCACTTTTTATCTACTTATTTTATTTTGTGTTTTTGCTAGATCTATTTATCAAATCTCATACAATTTAATCTATCTCAATACCGAGGAGGGATTTACAACCCCTCTTACGCGTTGGGGTTCAAGTTTTTGTCGTTTGTGTGCAGGTGATGTTTACATAGTGTTGCTTGGTTCTACTACTAGTTTCATAACTGAGAGAAGTACTTATCATTGTTGTGTTGTATCATCCTCTCCACTTCGGGGAATTACCAACGCGGATACAAGCAAACACTACTATGTGACGGCCGCCGACGACCAGGAGTAGTTAGGAGGCTCCCAAGCAGGAGGCCTTGAGTTTCCGATCGACGTTGCATTTGTGCTAGCCTTCTTAAGGAAAACTTGTTTAACTTATGTTTGGATTCAGGTATTGTTGCTTCCGTTGACCGGTTTGTATTCGAGCCCTCGAAGCCCCTGGCTTGTAATATAAAGCTTGTATGACTTAATTTGTGTTTAGAGTTGTGTTATCTTCCCGTGAGTCCATGTTCTTGATCATACACATTTGCGTGTATGATTATTGTACGATTGAATCGGGAGCGTCACACTCTTGTAGCTTGCTGGTAGTGACTAGAGAACTCTGTCAATCACTAATTCATCCGGAAGATTAACTCCCAACTAATTCAAGCGGTTGTAGTACCCAGACATTCTCAGTACATGCTCACTAATGGAGTTGTTCTCCTCCATCTTGCAGCTAAAGAACTTGTTGGAGGTGTCGTACCTCTCAACCCGGGTGTCAGTGTCAAAACCGGCGTATCTCGGGTAGGGGGTCCCGAACTGTCAACCTTGGATCGATGGGGGACAAAGGACGCGGGGCACAATATTTACCCAGGTCCGGTCCCTCTCTAAGAGGTAAAACCCTACGTCCTTGTCGGATTATAGGTTCTGCAAACCCTTGAGTGGTTCGAACTCTGGGGTGCGTGCGGAGATCTCAACCTACCCAGCCTGCCTACTCGCGATCCTCCTAAGCCTAGCGCGACAAGCTCGAAGAGACAAAGAGACACAACAGTTTATCCTGGTTCGGGCCACCTTGCAGTGTAATACCCTACTCCAGCGTTTTGGTGGATTGCCTCGAAGGGGTGAGGATGAACTAGTACAGTGGATGAACTGGCCTCAGGAGGTGAGGTGTTCTAGAGCTCGATAGAGCTAGTGAGGTGGTCCAGTGAGAATGGATTTGATCTGTATCAGATGCCCCTCTATGGTTCCCAGAACGACCGGATTTGAAAGGGGGCAAGTAGTACAGCTTATCCTGACAAAAGTAATCTTAGCCTGCGAAAAGCCTCTGGTTGTGACGCTGCGGTGGGCTTGGTGATGACCTTTGTCCTACCGTCCTGGTGGTCTTGGTCTTATTGCACCAGAATGGAAACCTTTGGCTGATTCCTCGGGACTCCGCGCCTGTGGCTTGCCTCCCTTGCACCTCAGGCTGAGCCTCATGAGGTAAACCTCGCATAGAACTCTCCGCCCCTCGGGAGCCAGCCTGAGGAGGCCGATCCCTTTGGGGGTCTTGGCGACGTCCGCCTTGTGAGGGTCTTGTGCTCTTGATGCGGAAGCTAGGCCGTACCAGCCCATCGATGGAGCAATGTGGTGGGCCGCAGGCAGACAGGGCTGGATACCCCCATATCTAGAGCGCCGACAGTAGCCCACGGGCCCAAGGCGCGCTCGGACTTGGCTTCCAAGCGAAGCCAAAGGGCAAGTGCGGAGCGTCGCGGGCCCTACCGCCTGCGGCCTTGATGATGTGTGGCGACTAATGGGATGTGGGCGACTCCGCTTCCCCTCGCTACCTCGGCAACTGTTCGACTTGACGGGACAATGTTGCATGCAGCGGATCATGATGGCGCGAGGTCGTGGAGGCCAGCGATTGGCCTCCCTTGGCTATAAATGTGAGGGAGGGGCAGAGCCCCTCGCCCATCTCTCCTTCGTCTTGCTTCCGCCTGCTTCTCCTTTATCTCCATCTTGCTCCCATGGCGCCGATCAGGAGGTACTCTGCGGCTGAAAAAGGAAAGGCCCCTAGGGAGGGGCCCGATCCTCTCCCGCCGAAGAAGTGGCTCTGCCTCCCTCAGGACGCTGGTGCGGGGCGAGAGATGACCAGGCCTTGGCAATCGAGGCCTTCGCCTGGCTTCCCCCTCCTCATATACGCTCGGGCTCAAGATGAAGGTGTGCACCATCAAGCGGCGCCTAACGATGATGGCAGGGCCGCCATTACCCTGCCGACCGCGCCACGGACCCACGCCGAGGGTAGCTCGCGCGAGTTTGTGGTGTGGGCGGTGATGCCTCCCGACACTTGGATCCGGCTCCTGAGGTTCTTTGCCAGCGAGCTGCCTCTGAGAGGGCTGCTTGAGCTATGGTTGCAGCATGCCGGGTGCTGCAGCCAAGCCACCGGAGCTGAAGTCGAGGTGGTGCCCCCTGGAGATGTCTTCATGACGCGTGGATGGGGTGAGGTTGCCCGTGCTTGCCGCGCAGAGGGGCCCCTGGCGATTCACTTTGAGTATGATGGCGCGGCCACTCTGTTCTGCAAGGTCTTCAACGAGGAGGGCGAATGGCTGGAGTGTTGCCCCGGCGAAGGCAGCCCGTGGGGCCCTGTAGCGGGCGCTAGGCCTGTTATCGTTCCCCTTGGCTCCTTGTCCGGCAGCAGCAGCGACTCCTGGGAATCCAGCGGCTCTCCTGAGCCTAGTGAGTCTCCGGAGTCAAGTGACGACAACTACGTCCCGCCAAGCTCCCGTCGAAGTTGGCGTGCGGCAGCGGCTGCCGCCCTACGTCGCTAGTAATGCCTTAGGGCTCAGTAGCTACCTTCCTTCTTTTGCTTTCCTGCACGGAATGAAGATCAGCCCCTGTGGGGTTTCCAAGGATCGGATGTGTTTAATATTAGCGTCGCTTCCTTTGATTTTGTGATGGATTCGCGTATCCCAGTTTGGCACGGTTCCTCCTTTTTCTTTTTCCTAGGTAGTGTGACGGTCTACACCGACAGGACCCAGTCCCCAAGCAGGCTTCAGTCGTCGCTAGTATGCCAGGTCGCGATACCGTGGTCAAGGCTACGAGGTGAGCGGCCCGAGGTCCGGTAAGAGCTCATGAGACGCGATGCTCACGAGGTCCCCCTTGGCGTGCAAGCAGCCACCCAGAAAATCGAAAAGGGGAGCAAAACCACCGGAATGGAACTGCGCGGTGGGGTGTGCAGGGAGCGAAGCTGGTGGTGCAGCGAATCGTGACTTATCTTTTGGTGTCTTGGCCCATCAGGAAGACGGTGCTTGATCCTGTGCCCGTGGCGGTATCGCGGCCCGCAACGGCTGCCTTCTTGCCTTGCTCGCCCAGGTGCTCTACGTCTTCGGGACCCGGCCCTCGAGCGAGCTCAGCCGCCACTGGTATGCCAGGTCGCGATGCCATGGTCAAGGCCAGGGGGTGAGGGTTGGAGAGCCAGTAGGAACTCCTGAGACGCGATGCTCGGGAAGCCCCCCTTTAACGTGCAAGCGACTCGTGAGCCAAGATGGCGGTTGTCCAAGCCGACCCGTGTACCACCGTTAGATGAGCCTGCAGGTTAGGTGACAGAAGAGATCGAATGCCCTAGCGGAGTGGGCCCGCATGCCAGGGCCCAGGGGACAGAACGAAGGCACCGAGGACCTGGTGAGGTGGCGTGCGTGAGGCGGATCGTGAACCAGAGCTTGATCCTCGGGTTTATCGGTGTTGCAGGGATGGACCCGAGCACAAGCGCCATGCCGACATGAATTGCCATGCAGCAATGCAGGTGAGGGACAAGTCAGCAAACACAAGGGGGCCGGGAGGTGGCTAAGGCTCGCGGACGTAGTGACGATCATACACAAACTCATAGAAAATGGTTAGACAGTCTTAGTGAATGCAAAGAGATACATGCCGCAGGGATAGGCCCACACGGCCTGGGAATGATGCAGCCCGAGGGGCGCCCCCAAACTGAACAAACTAGAGAGATGTCACCTGGTACCGTCACTGAAGAGGTGTTGACGTAGCCAAAAACGCGCACTGCTGGAGTCGTTCCTCACGAGCCGCTCTGGTGCCGAGCCTCGGGAGGCTCCTGGAGGTGGTCCTCCATCTCCGCCTGGATCGCCTGATGCTTGGCCTCTCGAGCTGCCAGGGTGTCCCTCATGCAGTGCTGGAACACCATAGTCGTGCCAGGCAGGCCGAAGGGCATGCAGACGTAGCTGTGGGGTGGACCCTCGCATTAGCCGACACGAGACGACCAGATGAGCTGCCGAGACGCGGCCCTGTTGAGCCCGGGGATGTTGATGCAGACATGGAACTCCTTACCCTCGTCGGGGCAGTGAGCAGCGCCTCGCAGCAGGCGACGATCTCCTTGTAGAACCCTTGCCTCTTGAGTCTCCTCGATTGCCTTGCTGATGAACTCCTAAGCGCCTGGTGTCTCCCGCCTGATGCCTTCTCCTGGGAAGCGTGCTCTGAAGAGCGCCTCCACATGGTGCCCGAGCGCCTCCCTCATGACTCTGGCTAGGTCTGAGGCCCTCACGAGGAGAGCCCCCAAGCCCAGCCTGAGATGGGCACCGGGCGCACCTTCCTATGCGATGGGCGATGGTGCCGTGTCCGGGGACGTGAGGCTCAGCGCGGTGTCCTCGGGCAATGCTCCTTCACGAGACCCCTGTCCCAGCTGCAGCTTCTTCGTCTTGGGGGCGACCTGAGGAGGGAGGCACCTCCCTCGTCTTCAGGGTTCTCGACCACTGCAGCCTGGAAGGCGCGCTCGAGGGAGCACACCGCATCCTTCTCTTGACATGCGACTGTGATGACGCCGCCGCTTCATGGCATCTTGAGGATGTTGTAGCCGTGGTGCATGGCTGCCATGAAATTGGCCAGCACTGGGTACCCTAGGATGGCGTTGTAGGGCGGACGAATGTCGGCGACATCAAAGTCGATGAGCTCGATGCGGTAGTTGTTGTGCTCGCCGAAGGTGGCAGGGAGGCGGACCTGCCCTATCGGATGTGTAGAACCATCGGTCACTCCTGAAAATGGCTTGGTTGGGTGAAGCTGGTAGTACGGCACTTGGAGTATGTCGAACGTCTGAACAGGTAGGACATTGAGCCCCGCTCTGCCATCGATGAGAGTCTTGGTGACGACCACGTTGCTAATGGCGGGAGATCATAGCATGGGGAGCACGCCTGCAGTGGCCGCGCACTTGAGCTTGTCTGCGGAACTGAAGGTGATGGCGCACTTGGACCACCTGAGAGGGTGAGTTGCTTCAGGCTTGGAGAACGCTGCGTTCACCTCGCACGCAAACTGCTTGAAGATGCGGTGGGAAGTTGGGGCCTGCAAGCCGCCCAAGATGCAGCCGATGGCCCGAGGCTCCTGGAAGCCCCCAACCCCCTCTTCCTGGTGGTGATCTTCATTCCTTCTTGGTGGTGGAGGTAGAGGAGGAAGAGCTGCATTGCCCTGAGGGCGCTCCTTGCGAGTCTGCTCCCTCCAGGCGCCCTCACGAGGTTGGCCCTGCGAGCAGTCCTCTTGAGGCTGGTTGCACCAATCCTAACGGTGGTCTCGTCCGTCCCAGCATCTTCCGCATCGGCCACCTCCACGACTGTAGCCTTGATCGTTGCGCTCGGGGTGTCGACCGAGGCGCCCGTCACAGAGGGCCCTGAGCTCCTGACAGTCTGTCACGCCCAATATGCGATACTATCCTAAAGAGACTCGAAGGTCCCACCAAGGATAGAACCGCATATTGAAACGCTTTTGCAAGGTGGATCAACATTACATAATAGATGGGGATATATACAAGAGGCATACAATGCCACACGAATACAACATCATCTTACATAAGAGCACCATCCAACTACGGATGAAACACAAATAGAAACACAAACGACATCCACCCTGCTAGCCCAGGCTGCCGACCTGGAACCTATCCCCTGGTCGAAGAAGAAGCAGAAGAAGAACTCCAAAACAAGTAACATCGCTCTCGCGTCAAGATCATCGCATAACCTGTACCTGCAACTATTGTTGTAGTAATCTGTGAGCCACGAGGACTGAGCAATCCCATTACCATGGGTATCAAGACTAGCAAAGCTGAATGGGAAAGGAAGGGGTAAAGTGGTGAGGTTGCAGCAGCGACTAAGCATATATGGTGGCTAACATACGCAAATAAGAGCGAGAAGAGAGCAAGCGGAACGGTCGTGAAGCTAGCAATGATCAAGAGGTTATCCTGAACTCCTACTTACATCAAACATAACCCAAAAACCGTGTTCACTTTCCGGACTCCGCCAAAAAGAGACCATCACGGCTACACACGCGGTTGATGCATTTTAATTCGGATCTGGTGTCAAGTTATCTACAACCGGACATTAACAAATTCCCATCTGCCCATAACCGCAGACACGGCTTTCGAAAGTTTAAACCCTGCAGGGGTGTCCCAACATAGCCCATGATAAGCTCTCGCGGTCAACGAAGGATATTCCTTCTCCCAGGAAGACCCGATCAGACTCGGAATCCCGGTTACAAGACATTTCGACGATGGTAAAACAAGACCAGCAAAGCCGCCCGGATGTGCCGACAAATCCCGATAGGAGCTGCACATATCTCGTTCTCAAGGCACACCGGATAAGCGAAGCGTGCAGGAACTGACGAATCAAAGTTGCCAAGGAATGGTCCCGCATGGTGCTCTAGTTTGGACCAACACTCGGAGGAGCACTGGCCCGGGTGGGTAAAATAAAGATGACCGTCGAGAGCGCGACTCCCAAGGGAAAAAGGGCTAGGTGAGGCAAATGGTAAAACCAAGGTTGGGCCTTGCTGGAGGAGTTTTATTCAAAGCGAACTGTCAAGGGGGTCCCATAAATCACCCAACCGCGTAAAGAACGCAAAATCCGGGAACATAACACCGGTATGACGGAAACTAGGGCGGCAAGAGTGGAACAAAACACCAGGCATAAGGCCGAGTCTTCCACCCTTTACCAAGTATATAGATGCATTAATAATATAAGAGATATTGTGATATCCCAACATAATCCTGTTCACCATGGAGCAATCTTCAACTTCACCTGCAACTAACAATGCTCTAAGAGGGCTGAGCAAAAGCGGTAACATAGCCAAACAATGGTTTGCTAGGAAGGGTGTCAAAGGTTAGAGGTTCATGGCAATTTGGGGAGGCTTGAAGAACAGGTGATAGGAAGCGCAGCATAGTCATAGAGCGAAACAACTAGCATAACTATGATAGTAGTGAGATCCGTGGTAGCGGTCATCTTGCTTGAAATCCCGCAAGGAATAAGAACGAGTCCATGAAGAAGACGAACGGATGAAGCCGAACCAAGCGTAGACGAACGAATCCTCACGATCGCAATGAAACGGGAACTATCAAGAAGAAGCACAGAACATGGTAAACACACCACACATAGACAAGACATGATGCACAACAAGCATGATGCATGACAAGGCTACATGAAGCTACTCATGGCAAGAGATGATGTAAATAAGAGCAACACATCAAGGCAAGTTTAAATGAGGCCGGAAGCAACATCTAACAATTCTGGTAAGTCCTCATATGCAAGTTTCAAAATTGGTCCAGATCTGAATAGACTTTATGTTCAAGTTGTTAAACAGCAAGTTAAGATGCACCAAGATGATCTACACGAGATTCTAGTCAAGTTACATATAAAGTTCATTTAGTTCGGAGCTACGGCCTAGAAGATATGAGCAAAACAAGTTAAACATGGCATTGATGCAAAATGCATAAAAACATCAAGCAAACACCTCAAAACAAGGATGCAACATGATAATATGAAGCTACATGCAAAATCAAGCAAGTTTCATATAGAGCACACTCAAAATGGAGCAACGATTCAACACATACACTCTATACAAGATATAATAACAATCTGTCCAAAACAGCAACTAGGCATATTGCAAGCATCAAAACAACATGCTACAGCACCTCAAAATTAAACCAAAAGGCATGGACATGATGTACAGGTAAAGCATGACAAAACATGAACACTGAGTTATCTCCAGAAATCACTAGAACATGCTCCAAAACACATGGCAAGATTGCAAGTAATAACAGTTTACAGGCTTAGCAGAAATAACATCAGGTTGCAATGTTTAGAGCTATCAAACAACATGTTACATGAACTTATCATGGCAAACAAAGACATGGCATTAACATACTAATTGCATAGAACAAAATTCCTTTACTGACCATGAGCGAAAAAGGAACAGAAGATATGATGGCACCCATGTAAACATGGCAAGTTATATGACAAATTCATACATGGCAGGAACAACAATAAGTAGGCATGTTGGTGAGCTTGTAAAACTCACCACAGAGAAATACATGGCATGGCAAGGCAACCAACAGTAAGAAGACATGTTTATGAAGCTAAGCATGGAAAGAGCAAGTTCATAGGGTGCATGGATCACTAGAAACACACATGGCAAAACTGAACTTAATGTTAACAGGCTGAGAGCAACATTATTTAGCAATTTGAGAGCAAGATTACAAACAGCTACAGCAGGACATAAATGCAACCAGGGGCATGGATGGATAGAGTATGACATGTATAACAAAACATCCTTAGTGAACATCTCCAGATTATGCATAGAATGACTTGTAGCGGCAGGTTTACATAGCATCACAAAATAACAGATTCAGCCTAGCAAAACAGTAACAGCAAGTACACTACTTCACGAGCTCGATTCACTCACCACAAGTCATTGCATGACAAGATAAGCTTAGAATCAGCAAGAAGACATGTTTATGAAACTAACCAAGGCAAGAACAAGTTCATACCAAGCAAGGGTCAACTACAACAACCTTGGCAAAATTGAATAACACGTAAACAATCTGCCAGGAAACATTTTATGGCAAAAGTAGAGCAAGAAAATGACATGCTAGACTACTCCATAATTGCAAACAGGGGCATGAATGTCTAGAGAAAAACCATATGTTCAAAACATCCTCACTGAAGTATCTCAAAATATGCTTGGATCTCTCTGTAGCATCAAGTTTACATGGCATAAAAATAACAGCAGAACAGGGACTGAAATCAGCAACATCACGAAGCCTAGTTTGAATGCTTGTTCTAGTCACCACATTGATCACAAAAATACATGGCATACACCACTGTAAATATGGCATGATGTAGCACAAAACACATGTAGACATCAACCTCATAGGATGCACACATTAAACATGGCAAAAATGACAAATGAACATATTCTGTTAACAGACAGCAGACAACATTATATAGCACTCTTGCAACAATGATTCAGGCATCAAGATGGACTCAAATGAACAGGAGCACGGACAGCAAACAATTGGACATATTACACGCACGAAACGGAGAAGTTTGCATGGAGTTAAGGCATGATGAACAGGAGCTAAAAATATGCAAATATTACGGGGACTTGGGGAAAAACGGGGTCAACCTTCGGTCCGCACGGATTTCAAGGTTCTCCGGAGTTCGCCGGAGATGTGGCCGGAGAGGAGGGAGATGGACGAGACCGGTGGATCCGGCCGGATCCCGGCAAGGGACGGCGAGGGGCGCGGGGAGGAGGGCCCGCGATGGAGCTGGCCTGGCCTCGCCGGAGTTGGTCGCCGGCAAGGCGCGGGAGGTGCTCTGGCGGCGTGAAGGCAAGGCGGCGGCGGTGGAGGGCGGCTGCGGCGGATGGACACCGGGCGGCGCCGGCAGGGTCAGGGACGGCTGCGGGGCACCGGCAGCGGGGCTACCGGAGGGACAGCGGGGTGCGCGGCGGCGGGCGGAGGCGAGGCGCGGCCCGGCGGCGGTGGCAAACGGCGGAGGGCGCGCGCCGGTCCGAGCGGGCCCCGATGGGCTCTGCGGGCTCGCTCCGGGCCTAGGCGGGCCGCGGCGGCGCGGGAGGCAGGGGGACGCGGCGCTGGTGACGTGGAGGGCGCTGGTTGGCTGCGGCGGCGAGGAGAGTGACGTGGCGACGCCCCATTCGCCGGGGTGAGGTGGAGGCTGGACGTGTCCGGCCGTCGACGGACATGTCCGGCGGCGCGGAGAGAGGATTTTAGGGTTTGGACCGCGAAAATGGACGGGGGATGCCTTTTTATAGGTAGAAGGAGCTAGGAAGGTCCAAATGAGGAGCGGTTTTCGCCCACACGATCGTGATCGAACGGCGGAGAGCATGGAGGGGAGTTTGCTGGGTTTTGGGCCACTTTGGAAGGGTGTTGGGCTGCAACACACACAGGCCTTTTCGGTCCCTCGGTTAACCGTTGGAGTATCAAACGACCTCCAAATAGCACGAAACATGACAGGCGGTCTACCGGTGCTATACCAAGGCTGCTTGACAAACCTCGGGCCATTCCAAGAAGGTTCAACACACGCACATGAAAAGAGGCAAAAGGGGGCGCCGGATGACATAGGAGTGCTGGATCGCAAAACGGACAATGGGGAAAATGCTCGGATGCATGAAACAAACATGTATGAAAAATGAAATGCGCATGATGACATGGCAATATGCAACACACAAGCAAATGACATGGAAACAACATCGAATAACTGGAGGACACCTGGCGCATCGAATCCGGGGCGTTACACAGTCGCTGGTGTTGTGGCTGTGAACATTGTGGAAGGCGCAGAAGGGTCAGTTGCCCTTGGATGACTCAGAGTGGTCGCAGCCGCGCTTCGCCTCTGGCTCGGCCGCAAGCACGGCCGGCCCCTTGCACTTCACATCCTTGGCCTTGGCTTTCTTGTCTTCTGGGTCAGCATCGGGGAGCTCGAGGAGGGAGAGGCGCCCCTCCTTAGCCCTTGGGCACTTGTTCGCCATGTTGAACATCTCCAGAGCTATGCAGAGATCCTCACGGATGGTGAGCTCCTCCTTCATCTTGACATCGTGGACGCCATCAGAGAATGCTGATATGATGGCCTCGTCCGACACCTTGGGAATCTTGAGGTGAACATTGTTGAAGCGCTCGATGTACTTCTACAGGGTCTATCCAGGTTGTTGCTTGATGCGATGCAGGTCACCCGCGTCTGGCGGATGATCGCGAATGCCCTGGAAGCTGGCGATGAAGCGGCCGCGCATCTCCTCCCAGAAAGAGACAGACCCCTCGGGCAGGTTCATGAGCCAAGAACGCGTGCCATCCTTGAGGGCCATCGGGAACCACTTTGCCATGATCTTCCCATTGCCGCTGGCTGCCTTGATGCTCAGCTCGTAGAGTTGCAAGAACTCCGCGGGGTCGGTGGTGCTGTCATAGCATGGAGGCAGTTCAGGCTTGAACTTGCTTGGCCAGACGATGGTGCGGAGCTCCGGGGTGAACGCGCGGCATCCTTCCATGGCCACTGGAGCCCGTCGAGGGGGTGGAACCTGGTCCTGGTGCACGCGCACCGCCACCTCCTATGGCGGTAGGCGGGCCTGGTGTGGGGGTGCTGGAAGTATGCATGCTTCTCCTTGAGGTCGCTGCACCACCTGGCAGCTCACATCCTCCCGAGCAGGCGCTGGACGCTGCAGGTCGCGCCGTGGTGCCACACACCTTGGCCCAAAGACGACGCCCTGGGCCAGAGGTGGTGGAGGAGCCCCGTGAGCCACGTCTCCCATGGTGGGTGGCTGCTGAGGCAGTGAGCGGGCCGGGGTCGCAGAGCCCCCGGCCACGCCGACGAGCTCAACGATCCGCTCGAGCCACTCCTCGTAGAAGTCACCGACCGGGCAGTAGTGAAAGAGCTCCCGCGCCATGAGCGGAGCGGCCTGTGCATCCTCCGGGCCATGAGGCGCGTGGGAGGACGAAGCTGCTGGAGTCAGAGACGGAGTTGTGGTGCGCCCGTCATGGCGCACCGACGGGTGCAGCGAAGAAGCTTGCTGCTCGTGGTCGGCAGGGCCCGTGGCGGCATTGGCCACCAGACACAGAGCACGATGAGCACATCCATCGCCCGCCGGAGCCGTCTGAGTGACGCGAGCGGCCTTTGCGGCCCGCTGCTCGGCGCGAGCTCGGCGTGCATCAGCCATGGATGTGTCGAAGTGGCGGTGGATCGATCGACGGAAGAGAGAATCCGACGCACCCCTACCTGGCGCGACAAATGTCGGATTACGGGTGCTGCAAACCCTTGAGAGGTTCATACTCTGGGGTGTGTGCGGAGATCTCAACCTACCCAGCATGCTTACTCGTGATCCTCCTAAGCCTAGCGCGACAAGCTTGAAGAGACAAAGAGACACATCAGTTTATCCTTGTTCGGGCCACCATGCGGTGTAATACCCTACTCCAGCGTTTTGGTGGATTGCCTCGAAGGGCTGAGGATGAACTAGTACAGTGGATGAACTGGCCTCAGGAGGTGAGGTGTTCTAGAGCTCGAGAGAGCTGGTTAGGTGGTCCGGTGAGAATTGATCTGATCCGTATCAGATGCCCCTCTATTGTGGTGGCTAAGTCCTATTTATAGTGGCCTTGGTCCTCTTCCCAAACGTTGGCGGGAAGGGTTCCCACAACGGACGGATTTGAAAGGGGACAAGTAGTATACCTTATCCTTACAAAAGTAGTCTTTGCCTGTGAAAAGCCTCTGGTCATGACGCTACGGTGGGCTCGGTGATGACCTCCATCCTGTCATCCTGGCGGTCTTGGTCTTGTTGCACCAGAATGGAAACCTTTGGTTGATTCCTCGAGACTCCTCACCTGGGGCTTGCCTCCCTTGCACCGAAGAGGAAACCTGCGCTCTGCGCCCGCCTGGAGCCTGCCTAGCCTTGGTCTTCATGGCTCACGTCAGCTGAGCCTCGTGAGGTAAACCTCGCATAGAACGCTCCGCCCCTCGAGAGCCAGCCTGAGGAGGCCGATCCCCTCAGGGGTCTTGGCGTCGTCTGCCTCGCGAGGCTTGGCCCCTCGCGAGGGTCTTGTGCTGCTGATGCAGAAGCTGGGTCGTACCAGGCCGTCGATGGAGCCACGTGGTGGGCCGTAGGCAGGCAGGGCTGGATACCCCATGTCCAGAATGCCGACAGTCCTACTTGATTATATTGCTGGTATGTATGAGGATTACAGAGTCGATCTACCATGAGATCAGATGAACCAAATCCTATGCTAATATGATTGTAGATGTTCTCTTGGCCTCTATGGACTAAACCCTCTGGTTTATATAGACACCAGGGGTACTAGGGTTTACATGTAGTCGGTCACATCAAAGGAAGAGGAACACCGCACCTTCCATATTGACTTGGCGTACATACGAAGGCACAAAAGGTATTCGGTCCGGATATAGCGTGGCCCATACGTTCGGTCCACGAGAGATAGGCCGGCATCTTGAGGACCCCTCAGTCCAGGACTCCCTCAGTAGCCCCCGAACTAGCCTCCAACGTTGTCATCTCGCAACTCCCATATTCACAATCTGGCTTGCAGGCGAGTTCCCTTCCTTTTGAGTATATGGAGCAATCGCCTCTAGTTAAGTCCTTAGGCGGTACTCGGCCCAACACAGACACGTGTCAAGCCACAGTGTATCCGGATTCTAAACTATCGGCCTTACTTTAGCCTTGAAGGCCAACTGCTCAAATGTGAATAATATTGCCAGCTGACAATTTTTGGCTAAGGGTCATGGCCGGTCGAAAACATCGAACCATTATGAGGATTCGATGCGCAGCTCGAGGTAGCCCCTCCATTGGCACATCCCACTGAAGTAGAGATCATGTCCCGTTATTTAAGGGATTTGATCAATGATACCCCATATCCACCCGCGCATGATGCTTCGAGTATATTGGGAGGTGGCAAGGCCAACGGGGCGTTTAAAGGATTCCTGGTATTACGACTGCTTATAAAAAGAGACCAGCAGCAGCTATCCCCCCACGCCCTCTTCCTCCTCTCGCCACACCTCCTCCCAATCCACAAAGCTCAAGTGCCCCGATCCAACCTTCCTCAAGGACTCCCCTCCCTCGTTGAGGGAGTCCTGGACTAAGGGCTCCTTGGGAGACCAGGTTGTCTCTCATGGGCCGTACCGATGGGCCGCACCGTATCTGGACTGAGGACTTCTTATGCCTTGGAGTGAACCCCAAGTCATGATGGACGATATGATGTTTCCCTTGTATAAATGACTATATGTAAACCCTAGTACCCCTGGTGTCTATATAAACTAGGGGGCTTAGTCCATAGAGCCTAGAGGAACAATTACCATCCTACTAGTTAGTCAAGGAAATATGCCCTAGAGGCAATAATAAAGTTATTATTTATTTCCTTAATTCATGATAAAAGTTTATTATTCATGCTAGAATTGTATTAACAGGAAACTTAGTACATGTGTCAATACATAGACAAAACATATAGTCCCTGGTATGCCTCTACTTGACTAGCTCGTTCATCAAAGATAGTTATGTTTCCTAACCATAGACATGTTTTGTCATTAGATGAACGGGATCACATAATTAGGAGAATGATGTGATGTACATGACCCATCCATTAGCTTAGCATTATGATCGTTACAGTTTCATTGCTACTGCTCACTACATGACTTATACATGTTCCTCAGACTATGAGATTATGCAACTCCTGAATATTGGAGGAACACTTTGTGTGCTACCAAACATCACAATGTAAAAGGGTGGTTATAAAGGTGCTCTACAGGCGTCTCCGAAGGTGTTTGTTGGGTTTGCATAGATCAAGATTAGGATTTGTCACTCCGTGTTTCAGAGAGGTATCTCTGGGCCCTCTCGGTAATGCTCATCACTATAAGCCTTGCAAGCAATGTGACTAATTAGTTAGTTACGGGATAAAGTATTACGGAACGAGTAAAGACACTTGCCGGGAACGAGATTGAACTAGGTATGATGATACCGACGATCGAATCTCGGGCAAGTAACATACGATGACAAAGGGAACACCATATGTTGTTATGCGGTTTGAACGATAAAGATCTTCGTAGAATATGTAGAACCAATATGAGCATCCAGGTTCCGCTATTGTTTATTGACTGGAAGCGAGTCTCGGTCATGTCTACATAGTTCTTGAACCCGTAGGGTCCGCACGCTTAACGTTCAATGACGATTGGTATTATGAGTTTATGTGTTTTGATGTACCGAAGGTAGTTCGGAGTCCCGGATGTGATCACGTACATGACGAGGAGTCTCTAAATGGTCGAGACATGAAGATTGATATATTGGAAGGTTATGTTTGGACACCGGAATAGTTTCGGATGAGTTGGGGCATTTACCAGAGTACCGGGAGGTTACCAGAACTCCCCGGGGGGTCAATGGGCCTTCATGGGCCTTAGTGGAAATAGATGGTAGCAAGGGATTTGTAGGGCTCCCCCCCCTCTAGGCCCAAACCGAATTGGTTTAGGGCTTGGGGGCGGCCCCCTCTTTCCTTCTCCCTTCTCCTCTTTCCTTCCCCTCCTAGTTGGACTAGGAAAGGGGGAACCTACTCCTAGTAGGAGTAGGATTCCCCCCTTGGGGTGCACTCTATGAGGCCGCCGGCCCCCTCCCCTTGCTCCTTTATATACGGGGGAGGGGGCACCCCCAGGACACACAAGTTGACAATCCTTTTAGCCGTGTGTGGTGCCCCCCTCCACAGATTTCCACCTCTGCCATATCGTCGTAGTGCTTAGGCGAAGCCATGCATCGGTAACTTCATCATCACCATCATCACGCCGTCGTGTTGACAATACTCTCCCTCGACCTCAGCTGGATCTAGAGTTCGTGGGACGTCACCGAGCTGGACGTGTGCAGATCACGGAGGTGTTGTACCTTCGGTGCTAGGATCGGTCGGATTGTGAAGACGTACGACTACATCAACCACATTGTCATAACGCTTCCTCTTTGGGTCTACGAGGGTACGTAGACAACACTCTCCCCTCTCGTTGCTATGCATCACCTAGAGATAGATCTTGCGTGATCGTAGGAAATTTTTTGAAATTACCGTGTTCCCCAACAGTGGCATCCGAGCCAGGTCTATGCGTAGATTGTATATGCACGAGATAATAGTCATACTGCTTACCAGCATGTCATACTTTCATCCAACGGTATTGTTGGATGAAGCGGCTCAGACCGATATTACGCGTACGCTTACGCGAGACTGGTTATACCGATGTGCTCCGCACATAGGTGGCTGGTGAGTGTCAGTTTCTCCAACTTTAGTTGAATCGAGTGTGGCTACACCCGGTCCTTGTTGAAGGTTAAAACAACACACTTGATTAAAAATCCTTGTGGTTTTGATGCGTAGGTAAGAACAGTTCTTGCTAGAAGCCCGTAGCAGCCATGTAAAACTTTCAACAACAAAGTAGAGCACGTTTAACTTTTTTTGTAGGGCTTGCTGTGATGTGATATGGTCAAGGTATGATGTGATATAATTGTTGTATGAGATGATCATGTTTTGTAACAAAGTTATCGGCAACTGGCAGGAGCCATATGGTTGTCGCTTTATTGTATGCAATGCAATCGCCATGTAATTGTTTTACTTTATCACTAAGCGGTAGCGATAGTCATAGTAACAATAGTTGGCGAGACGACAAGATGCCACGATGGAGATCAAGGTGTCACGCCGGTGATGATGGAGATCATGACGATGCTTCGGTGATGGAGATCATGAGCACAAGATGATGATGGCCATATCATGTCACATATTCTGATTGCATGTGATGTTTATCTTATATGCTTCTTATTTTGCTTAGTACGACGGTAGCATTATAAGATGATCCCTTACTAAATTTCAAGGTATAATTGTTCTCCATGAGTATGCACCATTGCTACAATTCTTCGTGCTAAGACACCACGTGATGATTGGGTGTGATAAGCTCTACGTTCACATACAACGGGTGCAAGCCAGTTTTGCACACGCAGAATACTCGGGTTAAACTTGACGAGCCTAGCATATGCAGATATGGCCTTGTAACACTGGAGAGCGAAAGGTCGAGCGTGAATCATATAGTAGATATGATCAACATAGTGATGTTCACCATTGAAAACTACTCCATCTCACGTGATGATCGGACATGGTTTAGTTGATTTGGATCGCATGATCATTTAGATGACTAGAGGGATGTCTATCTAAGTGGGAGTTCTTAAGTAATATGATTAATTGAACTTTAATTTATCATGAACTTAGTCCTGATAGTATTTTGCAAATTATGTTGTAGATTAATAGCTCACGTTATAGCTTCCCTATGTTTTTTATATGTTCCTAGAGAAAAGTAAGTTGAAAGATGATAGTAGCAATGATGCGGACTGGGTCCATGATCTGAGGTGTATCCTCATTGCTGCACAGAAGAATTATGTCCTCGATGCACCACTAGGTGACAGACCTATTGCAGGAGCAGATGCAGACATTATGAACGTTTGGCTAGCTCAATATGATGACTACTTGATAGTTTAGTGCACCATGCTTTACGGCTTAGAACTGGGACTTCAAAACATTTTTGAACGTCATGGAGCATATGAGATGTTTCAAGAGCTGAAATTGATATTTCAGACTCATGCCCGTGTCAAGAGATAAGCGACTTCTGACAAGTACTTTGCCTAAAAGATGGAGGAGAATTGCTCAACTAGTGAGCATGTGCTCAGAGTGTCTGGGTACTACAATCACTTGAATCAAGTGGGAGTTAATCTTCCAGATAAGATAGTGGTTAACAGAGTTTTCTAGTCACCATCACCAAGTTGCTGGAACTTCATGATAAACCATAGTATGCAAGGGATGACGAAAATGATTCCCGAGCTCTTCATGATGCTGAAATCAACGACGGTAGAAATCAAGAAAGAGCATCAAGTGTTGATGATTAAAAAAGACCACTAGTTTCAAGAAAAGGGCAAAGGGAAAGAAAGGGAACTTCAAGAAGAATGACAAGCAAGTTTTCACTCTCGTGAAGAATCCCAAAGCTAGACCGAAGCCTGAAACTGAGTGATTCTACTGCAAAGAAAATGGTCACTGGAAGTGGAACTACCCCAAATATTTAGTGGGTAAGAAGGATGGCGAAGTGAGCAACGGTATATTTGATATACATATTATTGATGTGTACCTTACTAGTGCTCGTAGTAACCCCTGGGCATTTGATACTTGTTCGGTTGCTAAGATTAGTAACTCGAAATAGGAGTTGCAGAATAAATAGAGACTAGTTGAGGATGAAGTGACAATGTGTGTTGGAAGTGGTTCGAAGATTGATATGATCATCATCGCACACTCCTTATACTTTCGGGATTAGTGTTGAACCTAAATAAATATTATTTGGTGTTTGCATTGAGCATAGATATGATTAGATCATGTTTATTGCAATACGGTTATTCATTTAAGACAAAGGATAATTGTTATTCTGTTTACATGAATAAAAACTTCTATGGTCATACACCCAATGCTGATGGTTTATTGAATCTCGGTCGTAATGATACACATATTCATAGTATTGATGCCAAAAGATGCAAAGTTGATAATGATAGTGCAACTTATTTGTAGCACTGCCGTTTGGGTCATATCGGTGTAAAGCGCATGAAGAAACTCCATAAAGATGGACTTTTGAAATCACTTGATTATGAATCATATGATGCTTGTGAACCGTGCCTTATGGGCAAGATGACTAAAACTCTGTTTTCTGGAACAATGGAACGAGCTAGTGACTTATTGGAAATAATACATACCTATGTATGCGGTCCAATGAGTGTTGATGCTCGTGGCGGGTATCAATTATTTTCTGACCTTCACAGATGATTTGAGCAGATATGGGTATATCTACTTAATGAAATACAAGTCTGAAACATTTCAAAAGTTCAAAGACTTTCAGAGTGAAGTGGAGAATCATCATAACAAGAAAATAAAATTTTCTACCATCTGATCATGGAGGAAAATATTTGAGTTACGAGTTTGGCCTTCATTTAAAACAATGTGAAATAGTTTCACAGCTCACGCCACATGGAACACCACAATGTAATAGTGTGTCCGAACATCGTAACCGCACTTTATGGGATATGGTGCGATCTATGATGTCTCTTATTGGGTTACCACTATCATTTTGGGGGTATGCATTAGAGACAGCTACATTCACGTTAAACAGGGCACCATCAAAATCCGTTGAGATGACGCCTTATGAACTATGGTTTGGCAAGAAACCAAAGTTGTCGTTTCTTAAAGTTTGGGGATGCGATGCTTATGTGAAAAAGCTTGAACCAGATAAGCTCGAACCCAAATTGGAGAAGTGCATCTTCATAGGATACCCAAAGGAAACTATTGGGTACACCTTCTATCACAGATCTGAAGGCAAGATATTCGTTGCTAAGAATGGATCCTTTCTAGAGAAGGAGTTTCTCTCGAAAGAAGTGAGTGGGAGTAAAGTAGAGCTTGATGAGGTAATTGTACCTTCTCTCGAATTGGAAAGTAGTTCATCACAGAAATCAGTTCCAGTGACTCCTACACCAATTAGTGAGGAAGCTAATGATGATTATCATGAAACTTGAGATCAAGTTACTACATAACCTCGTAGGTCTTCCAGAGTACGGTCCGCACCAAAGTGGTACGGTAATCCTATTCTGGAAGTCATGTTACTTGACCATGATGAACCTATGAACTATGAGGAAGCGATGATGAGCCCAGATTCTGCGAAATGGCTTCAGGTCATGAAATCTGAGATGGGATCCATGTATGAGAACAAAGTGTGGACTTTGGTGGACTTGACCGATGATCGGCAAGCCATATAAATGGATCTTCAAGAGGAAGACGGACATTGATAGTAGTGTTACTATCTAGAAAGCTCGACTTGGCGCAGAAAGGATTTTGACAAGTTCAAGGTGTTGACTACAATGAGATTTTTTAAACTATAGCGTTTCTTAAATCCGTCCGAATCATGTTAGCAGTTGCCATATTTTATGAAATCTGGCAAATGGATGTCAAAATTGCATTCCTTAAATGGATATTTTTTAAAGAAGAGTTGTATATGATGCAACCAGAAGGTTTTCTCAATCCTAAAGGTAATAACAAGGTGTGCAAGCTCCAGCGATCCATCTATAGACTGGTGCAAGCATCTCGGAGTTGGAATATATGCTTTGATGAGTTGATCAAAGCATATAGTTTTGTACAAAATTGCGGTGAAGCATGTATTTACAAGATAGTGAGTGGGAGCACAACATCCTTTCTGATTAGTATATGTGAATGACGTATTGTTGATCAGAAATGATGTAGAATTTTCTGGAAAGCATAAAGGAGAGTTTGAAAGGATTTTTTCAAAGAAAGACCTCGGTGAAGTTGCTTATATCTTGGGCATCAAGATCTATAAAGATAGATCAAGATGCTTGATAAGATTTTTCAATGAATACATACCTTGACAAGTTTTTTGAAAGAGTTCAAAATGGATCAGTCAAAGAAGAAGTTCTTGCCTGTATTACAAGGTGTAAAGTTGAGTAAGACTCAAATCCCGACCACGGCAGAAGATGGAAATAGAATGAAAGTCATTCCCTATGCCATAGTCATAGGTTCTATAAAGTATGTTGCGCTATGTACCAGACCTATTGTGCACCTTGCCATGAATTTGGCAAGTGGGTACAATAGTGATCTAAAAGTAGATCACTAGACAACGGTCAAAATTATCCTTAGTGAGGACTAAGGAAATGTTTATCGGTTATGGGGTGATAAAGAGTTTGTCGTAAAGAGTTACGTCAATGCAAGCTTTTACACCGATCTAGATGACTCTAAGTCTCAATCTGGATAGACATCGAAAGTGGGAGCAATAATCTAGAGTAGCTCCATGCAGAGCATTGTAGACATAGAATATTTGCAAAATACATATGGCTCTGAATGTGACAGACCCGTTGACTAAACTTCTCTCACGAGCAAAACATGATCACACCTTAGTACTATTTGGGTGTTAATCACATAGCGATGTGAACTAGATTATTGACTCTAGTAAACCCTTTGGGTGTTGGTCACATGACGATGTGAACTATGGGTGTTAATCACATACAGATGTGAATTTTGGTGTTAAATCACTTGGTGATGTGAACTAGATTATTTACTCTAGTGCAAGTGGGAGACTGAAGGAAATATGCCCTAGAGGCAATAATAAAGTTATTATTTATTTCCTTAATTCATGATAAATGTTTATTATTCATGCTAGAATTGTATTAACCGGAAACTTAGTACATGTGTCAATACATAGACAAAACATATAGTTCCTAGTATGCCTTTACTTGACTAGCTCGTTAATCAAAGATGGTTATGTTTCCTAACCATAGACATGTGTTGTCATTTGATGAATAGGACACATAATTAGGAGAATGATGTGATGGACATGACCCATCCGTTAGCTTAGCATTATGATTGTTACAGTTTCATTGCTACTGCTCTCTTCATGACTTATACATGTTCCTCAGACTATGAGATTATGCAACTCCCGAAGTATTACGGAATGAGTAAAGAGACTTGCCGGTAACGAGATTGAACTAGGTATGATGATACCGACGATCGAATCTCGGGCAAGTAACATACCGATGACAAAGGGAACAATGTATGTTGTTATGCGGTTTGACCGATAAAGATCTTCGGAGAATATGTAGGAACCAATATGAGCATCCAGGTTCCGCTATTCGTTATTGACCGGAAGTGAGTCTCGGTCATGTCTACATAGTTCTCGAACTCGTAGGGTCCGCATGCTTAACGTTCAATGACGATTGGTATTATGAGTTTATGTGTTTTGATGTACCGAAGGTAGTTTGGAGTCGCGGATATGATCACGGACATGACAAGGAGTCTCAAAATGGTCGAGACGTGAAGATTGATATATTGGAAGGTTATGTTTCGGAATAGTTCGGATGAGTTCGGGCATTTACCGGAGTACCGGGAGGTTACCGGAACTCCCCGGGGGTGGTCAATGGGCCATCATGGGCCTTTGTGGAAATATAGGGCAGCAATGGAGTTGTGGGGCATGCCCCCCTAGGCCCAAACCGAATTGTTTTAGGGCTTGGGGGGCCTGTCCCCTCTTTACTTCTCCCCTCCTCCTCTTTCCTTCCCCTCCCAGTTGGACTAAGAAAGAGGGAACCTACTCATAGTAGGAGTAGGATTCCCCCCTTGGGGCTCACCGTATGAGGCCGCCGGCCCCTTCCCCTTCTCCTTTATATACGGGGGAGGGGGCACCCCTAGGATACACAAGTTGACAATTGTTTTAGCCGTGTGCGGTGCCCCCCTCCACAGATTTCCACCTCGGTCATATTGTCATAGTGCTTAGGCGAAGCCCTGCGCCGGTAACTTCATCATCACCGTCATCACATCATCGTGCTGACGAAACTCTCCCTCGACCTCAGCTGGATCTAGATTTCGTGGGACGTCACCGAGCTGAACATGTGCAGATCACGGAGGTACCGTACCTTCGGTGCTAGGATCGATCGGAACATGAAGACGTATGACTACATCAACCACGTTTCCATAACGCTTCCGCTTTGGGTCTACGAGGGTACGTAGACAACACTGTCCCCTCTCGTTGCTATGCATCACCTAGAGATAGATCTTGCGTGATCGTATGAATTTTTTTGAAATTACCGTGTTCCCCAACAGTTAGGGTTTAGTTCATCTGATCTCG
The DNA here is from genome assembly GCF_018294505.1 of Triticum aestivum. Lineage (NCBI taxonomy): Eukaryota > Viridiplantae > Streptophyta > Magnoliopsida > Poales > Poaceae > Triticum > Triticum aestivum. Next base: position 194,453,822 of record NC_057813.1, read on the forward strand.
TGGTAGATCTACTCTGTAACCCCCTCATACACAAGCAATATAATCAAGCAGGACATAGGGTTTTAACTCTTAGAGAGGGCTCGAAGCTGGGTAAACATTGTGTCCTACGTCTACTGTTCCCCATCGATCCAAGGTCCGTAGTTCGAGACCCCCTACCTGAGATCTGCCGGTTTTGACACCGTTATTGGTGATTTCATTGAGAGTTCCAATTTTGGATCGCCAAAGGGTCGATGGCTTGCCTGATCATCGGAAACGGCATTAGCACTAGGGACATCTTCATCCCCGAGCTTTTCGCATTCGGCAGCATTGTCATGCGCGCTAGCTCGACTGGTCACCTCAACCCGGTCGACAGCTTCGCCCCCGAGCATCAGATCAGGTTTGGTAACTTCGAATACGTCACCGATGCCCGGGGTGATCTGATCTTCACCAATTTCTCGACCTTACCTGGAACCACCACGGCTTCTGAAGCTTCAACTTTGCTACTTCTTTCTGATCTGATCTCCGAATCGGCCCCTACCGCACCACCAGCTTTGAGCTTAGGTGCGGCCCTTGCGTCTGAAGACCAGGAATCAATCCCCTATGGACCATCCCTACTTGTTGAGGATCCAGCATTGAGCCCTAGCGGCAGTTCGGCTCCCAAAGACTGGGAGAAAGCCCCTGTCGGGCTCGCTATAGATCCGGCGGCACGCTCCGGCTCAGGTATAATGTCCGAAGATGTAACGCCCCGGTTTCGATGCGCCAGGTGTCTGGCAGTTATTCGTCGTTGTTACCATGTCATTTTCTTGCCTGTTGCATTTTATCATGTCATCATGTGCATTGCATTGCATACGTGTTCGTTTCTTGCATCCGAGCATTTTCCCTGTTGTCTGTTTTGCAATCCGGCACTCATATGTCCTCCGGCGTTCCCCTTTTGCCTATTTTCATGTGCGGGTGTTAAACTTTCTCCGAATGGCCCGAGGTTTGCCAAGCGGCCTTGGTATAGCACCGGTAGACCGCCTATCAAGTTTCGTGCCATTTGGAGGTCGTTTGATACTCCAACGGTTAACCGGGTAACCGTAAAAGCCCTCTTTGTGTTGCAGCCTAACACCCCTCCAAAGTGACCCAAAACCCATCCTAACCCCCTCCATGCTCTCGGTCGTTCGATCACGATCGTGTGGGCGAAAACCGCTCCTCATTTGGAGTCTACTAGCTCTCAGAATCTATAAATAGGCCTCCCCCGTCCAAATTCGCGGATGAATCCCCCCTGAAACCCTAGATCTAAGCTCCACCGCGCACCGGACATGTCCATCTTGTGCCCGGACATGTCCAGCCGCCGCCCCGTCGAATCCGCCGCCGCCAACTGTCCCGTCGCGCCTCCGCGCGCGCCCGAGCGCCTGGCCCTGCCGCCGCAATCCACGCCCCGGTAGCCGCCGCCGCCCGTCGCCCTCGGCCCTCGGTCGCCGCCCCCGCGCCGCGCCGGTGCGCCGCCGCCGGCCGCCGCCCCGCGCCGTCCGGCCACCGGTCCGGCCCGCCCCTCGCCCTGCTCGCCGGCCTCCGCCTCCCTGCGCCGTCCCACGCCGGGACCCGGCCGGATCCGGTGAGATCCGGCCCGGATCCGCCCGTCTCCGCCGTCTCCTCCAACTCCGGCGAGTTCTCCGGCTGCCTCGAAGTCCATGCCACAGCCCCCAGATCCAGATCCAGAGGTTGACCCCGTTTTTTGCCTAAGTCCCAAAATATTTTTGCATAATGTTACCCTGTTCGATGCATCATAAGTCCATGCATACTACTTCGTTTCGTGCGTTTAACATGTCAAAATGTTCGCTGTGAGATGATCTACATTTCATTCCATTGTGCCATGTTTGTTTGAGTCCATCTTGATGCCCGAATCATCCTTGCAAGAGTGCTATATGATGTTAATCTGCTGAAACTGTTATAACTTGGTGATTTGTCTTTTTCGTTGCATTTGATTTGTGCATCCTATGAGCATGAGCTCTACATGTGTTTTGTACTACATCATGCCATCTTTACAGGGGTGCTTGCCATGTATTTTTGTGAGTCTTGTACTGAGTGCATCAAGCTTGTTAAGTAGGGTACTTGTTGTTGCTATTTTGCTAGGCTGATTCTGTTATATTTTGATGCTATGTAAACCTGCTGCTACAAGTCATTCTATGCATAATCTGGAGATGTTCACTAAGGATATTTTGTTATACATGTAATGCTCTATCCATCCATGGCCCTGGTTGCATTTATAGCTTGTTGTAGCTTGTTGTAATCTTGCTCCAAAGTTGCTAAATAATATTGCTATCAGCCTGTTAACATTAAGTTCAGTTTTTCCATGTGATTTTCTAGTGATCCATGCACCCTATGAACTTTCTCTTGCCATGTTTAGCTTCACAAACATGTCTTCTTACTGTTGGTTACCTTGTCTTGCCATGTGTGTTTCTAGTGATCCATGCACCCTATGAACTTGCTCTTGCCATGCTTAGCTTCATAAACATGTCTTCTTACTGTTGGTTGCCTTGCCATGCCATGTATTTCTCTGTGGTGAGTTGTACAAGCTCACCAACATGCCTACTTATTGTTGTTTCTGCCATGTATGAATCTGTCATATCTTTTGCCATGTTTACATGGGTGCCATCATATCTTCTGATCCTTTTTGGCTCATGGTCAGTAAAGGACTTTTGTTTTATGCAATTAGTAGATTCATGCCATGCCTTTGTTTTCCATGATAATTTCCTTTAACATGTTGTTTGATAGCTCTAAACATTGCAACCTGATGTTATTTCTGCAAAGTCTGAAACTGATATTATTTGCAATCTTGCCATGTGTTTTGAAGCATGTTCTAGTGATTTCTGGAGTTAGCTCAGTGTTCATGTTTTGTCATGCTTTACCTGTACATCATGACCATGCCTTTTGTTTTCATATTGTGGTACTGTAGCATGTTGTTATGATGCTTACAATATGCCTAGTTGCTGTTTTGGACAGATTGTTGTCATATCTTGTATAATGTGTGTGTGTTGAACGGTTGCTCCGTTTTGAGTGTGCTCTATATGAAACTTGCTTGATTTTGCATGTAGTTTCATATTCTCATGTTGCATCCATGTTTTGAGGTGTTTGATTGATGTTTGTATGCATTTTGCATCAATGCCATGTTTAGCTTGTTTTGCTCATATCTTCTAGGCCGTAGCTCCGAACTAAATGAACTTTATATGTAACTTGACTAGAATCTCGTGTAGATCATCTTTGTGCATCTTAACTTGCTGTTTAACAACTTGAACATAATGTTTATTCAGATCTGGACCTATTTCAAAACTTGCATATGAGGACTTACCGGAATTGTTATATGTTGTGTCCGGTCTCATTTAAACTTGCCTTGATGTGTTGCTCTTGTTTGCATCATCTCTTGCCATGAGTAGCTCCATGTAGCCTTGTCATGCATCATGCTTGGTTGTGCATCTTGTCTTGCCTATGTGTGGTGTGTTTACCATGTTGTGTGCTTCTTCTCGATAGTTTCTCGTTTCGTTGCGATCGTGAGGACTCGTTCGTCTACGCTTGGTTCGTCTTCGCGGCTTCGTCTTCTTCATGGACTCGTTCTTCTTCCTTCCGGGATTTCAGGCAAGATGACCGTCACCTTGGATCTCACTACTATCATTGCTATGCTAGTTGCTTTGTTCTATTGCTATGCTGCGCTACCTATCACCTGTTTATCAAGCCTCCCAAATTGTCATGTCAGCCCCTAACCTTTTTCACCCTTCCTAGCAAACCATTGCTTGGCTATGTTACCGCTTTGATCAGCCCCTCTTATAGCGTTGTTAGTTGCAGGTGAAGTTGAAGATTGCTCTATGGTGGACAGGATTATGTTGGGATATCACAATATCTCTTATTTAATTAATGCATCTATATACTTGGTAAAGGGTGGAAGACTCGGCCTTATGCCTGGTGTTTTGTTCCACTCTTGCCGCCCTAGTTTCCGTCATGCCGGTGTTATGTTCCCGGATTTTGCGTTCCTTACGCGGCTGGGTGATTTATGGGACCCCCTTGACAGTTCCCTTTGAATAAAACTCCTCCAGCAAGGCCCAACCTTGGTTTTACCATTTTCCTCACCACCACCTATATCCTTCCCTTGGGTCGGCCAACCCGAGGGTCATCTTTATTTTAGCCCCCCGGGGCCAATGCTTGTCTACGTGTTGGTACGAACCGAGCCACCTGCGGGGCCACCTCGGGGAAACTCGAAGTCTGGTTTTACTCGTAGCCTGTCTCATCCGGTGTTGCCCTGAGAATGAGATATGTGCAGCTCCTATCGAGATTGTCGGCGCATCGGGCGGTCTTGCTGGTCTTGTTTTACCATTGTCGAAATGTCTTGTAAACCGGGATTCCGAGTCTGATCGGGTCTTCCTGGGAGAAGGTATATCCTTTGTTGATCGCGAGAGCTTATCATGGGCTCAGTTGGGACACCCCTGCAGGGTATAAACTTTTGAAAGTCGTGCCCGCGGTTATGTGGCAGATGGGAATTTGTTAATGTCCGGCTGTAGAGAACTTGACACCTGATCCGAATTAAAACGCATCAACCGCGTGTGTAGCCGTGATGGTCTCTTTTCGGCGGAGTCCGAGAAGTGAACACGGTTTTGGATTATGTTTGACGTAAGTAGGAGTTCAGGATCACTTTTTGATCATTGCTAGCTTCACGACCGTTCCATTTGCTCTCTTCTCGCTCTTATTTGCGTATGTTAGCCACCATATCATGCTTAGCCATTGCTGCAACCTCACCACTTTACCCCTTCCTTTCCCATTAAGCTTTGCTAGTCTTGATACACATGGTAATGGGATTGCTGAGTCCCCTTGGCTCACAGATGACTACAACAATAGTTGCAGGTACAGCTTGTGCGATGATCCTGACGCGAGAGCGATGTTACTTGTTTTGGAGTTCTTCTTCTGCTTCTTCTTCAATCAAGGGATAGGTTCCAGGTCGGCAGCCTGGGCTAGCAGGGTGGATGTTAGAGCTTATGTTTGTGTACCATCCGTAGTCGGATGTTGTTCTCATGTATGATATGATGTTGTATTCGTGTGGCATTGTATGCCTTTTGTATGTATCCCCATCTATTATGTAATGTTGATGTAATGATATCCACCTTGCAAAAGCGTTTCAATATGCGGTTCTATCCTTGGTGGGACCTTCGAGTCTCTTTAGGATAGTAATGCATATTGGGCGTGACAAGTTGGTATCAGAGAGTAGGAATTCTTTTTACTCCTCAGCCCCTTCGTCGCTCTGGTGAGGAATCTTGATGTAAGTGTTTTGAATTACTCCTCTTCCCTTTCAAATTTTTCTTTAGGATCACGCGGTTAGTTTTCGTTCGTTGGTACTCATCTCTTTGCATCCGGTGCACTTCTCGTCAAGTTGACTCGAGCCTCTTCATCTTTGAGTTCAATCCTCAGTTGTTTTGTTTTCCCACCCGCCCACCCTTTTCTTCTCGAAGCCGGAGTCCGTAATCGAGTATCCATCCTACTCGTGTGAAGCCTTTGCTTTCATTCCTCAATGATTTAAACCGGTGTTTTCTCTTCAAGTTATTCGTCGGTTTCCCCTTCCAAGTTGCCTTTGTTTTTCCCGGCCTCCCACCCTTTTTCTTCCCGGAGCCCGAGCCTCTTTCGTTGTAACGCCCTCGATGCGGCTATAGCTCCCACGTGTCGAGGCACGACTTAGAGGCATAACCGCATTGAAAGCAATGTCGCAAGTCAGGCAGTCATTACAACATCCCATGTAATATATAATAAAAGGGGGAGATAACATAGTTGGCTTACACTCGCCACGTCACATCAGAGTGCATAAATAACATCCATCAAACAAACACTCATGGCCCGACTACGGCGCCAAAATAGAAAAGAACCCAACATGCGACAAGGTCCTGAATCGACAACCCCAACTAGGCACCACTACTGATCATCCGGAAAAGACACATAGTAACGCTGAGAGTCCTCATCGAACTCCCACTTGAGCTCGTAATCGTCAACTGGAGCAGAAACACCTGGACCTGCATCTGGAGTTGTAATATCTGTGAGCCACAGGGACTCAGCAATCTCACACCCACGCGATCAAAACTATTTAAGCTCATGGGAATGGATAAGGCGAATATAGGTGGAGCTGCAGCAGGCGACTAGCATATATGGTGGCTAACTTATACGCAAAAGAGAGCGAGAAGAGAAGGCGAAGCACGATCGATAAAAGTATGATCAAGAAGTGATCCTGGACTACCTACGTCAAGCATAACTCCAACAACCGTGTTCACTTCCCGGGCCCCGCCGGAAAGAGACCATCACGGTTACACACGCGGTTGACGTATTTTAAACAAGGTCAACTTCGGGTTTTCTACAACCGGACGTTAACAAATTCCCATCTGCCCATAACCGCGGGCACGGCTTTCGAAAGTTCAATCCCTGCAGGGGAGTCCCAACTTAGCCCATGACAAGCTCTCACGGTCAACGAAGGAATAGACCTCCACCCGAGACATTCCGATCAGACTCGGTATCCCGGTACAACAAGACATTTCGACAGGGTAAAACTAAACCAGCAACACCGCCCGAATGTGCCGACAAATCCCGATAGGAGCTGCACATATCTCTTTCTCAGGGCACACTCAGATTGTCCTAGGTACGGGTAGGCCAGCCCAGAGTTGCCCCTGGTAGCCACCGGTAGCTGACAGGTGGACCAACACTCAGAGGAGCACTGGCCCGGGGGGGGTAAAATAATGATGACCCTTGAGTCTGCAGAACCCAAGGGAAAGAAAAGGCTAGGTGGCAAATGGTAAAACCAATGTTGGGCATTGCTGGAAGAGCTTTACTTAAGACGAACTGTCAAGGGGTTCCCATAATAGCCCAACCGTGTAAGGAACGCAAAAACCGGGAACATAACACCGATATGACGGAAACTAGGGCGGCAAGAGTGGAACAAAACACCAGGCATAAGGCCGAGCCTTCCACCCTTTACCAAGTATATAGATGCATTAATTAAGTAAGATATATTGTGATATCCCAACAAGTAAATAAAAGTTCCAACAAGGAACGGCTCCAATCTTCACCTGCAACTAACAACGCTGTACGAAGGGCTGAGCAAAGCGGTAACATAGCCAATCAACGGTTTGCTAGGACAATGGTGGGTTAGGGGATCAACATGGCAATTGGGAGGCTGACAAGCAAAAAGGTAGGCATCGTAGCAGTGGCAAAGCAAAAGAGCGAGCAAACTAGCATAGCAAAGATAGTAGTGATTTCGAGGGTATGATCATCTTGCCTGCACAGTTGTCCGAGTTGACTGGATCCTCACAAGCAAACTCAACGGGCTCCTCGGTAGCGAACTCGTCTCCCGGCTCTACCCAAGAAGACAAACAAGCAACAAGTACACAATCAATCACGGGCAAGACCAAGCAATATGATGAAATGACGATATGCTATGCGGGATGCGATGCGGGATGCAAAATGCAAGATATGACAGGAAATGCATGAACCTGGCATCAACTTGGAAAACCAAGTGTGCCACTGGATAGAGGGGATGAAATCGCTTGAAAACGATATAAAGATCAAAGGAATCGGAGCTATGGTTTAGAAATGGCAAGCGTTTTAAGATATGACACCGGTCTGCGATTTGCAGCAAGTAGGCATATAAATGCAACGAAATGAACATGCTACAGCCACCAAACATGAAAACAAAATACATGGCAGCGATGTACACAAGATGGTTGACAAAACACTAGCACTGAGCCATAGGCAAATTCATCCATTAAGAGGTTCAAACAAGCATGGCTAAAACGCAAATGCAAAACAGATTTCAGACTTAGTGAAATTAACACTAGTCTGAAATTTCAGATCATGATGCTCTCTTCGGAGCAGCAAAACAACATGATAGAAGACCTGAACATGACAAGTAAGAACATGGCATGGAGCTATTCAACAAGCTTAATAAAACACCCAAAGTGACCTGGGGCCAAAAGGGTTCACAAAATACTCTACCGAGCTCACGAACATCGCTCGAACACAATCAGTTTTCAGACTTAGTGAAAACTGAGACATGCTGAAATTTAACTCACGAAGGCATGTAAACGAGCTCGATGCACTCAATACGGTGCAAGTCATGGCAAGGAAATCATATAACCAGCAAGAAGGCACAAAGTTCTAGCTACACATGGCAAGAACGAAGGCATAGCATGCAAGGAACACTAACGGGAGCATCGGCTAAATCGCAAACGAGTTGACGATCTGCCCAGATTAACAACGAAGCAAAAGTTGAGCTCGATTGAGTCAACCTAGAGCACTCCACAAATGCCAACAAAGACATGGATGGATAGAGCATAACATAAGTATCAAAACTCCCTTACTGATCATCCTCAAAAGAGGCACGGATCATTAGGAAACAAGCTGGACATGTAGCATCATGAACTAAAATATCCCAGACTTAGTGAAAATCACTAAGTCCCTGAAATCTGCAATCTCAGGTACCTCTCTTCGCAAGCTTGCACAAGACAACACACACATCCTAAAAATGCATGGGTGGCACCTCTGGAAAGAAGACAAAATGCTTCACAATACATCCCAAAGGGGCACAGGCATATCATGCACGAATTAAACATGGCAAAAATGACAAAAGTGCATGATGACCTAACGGATCTGCAATTTAACTCGCGAAGCCTCCTTCTAACAGCATTTTGGGTATCAAGATGACCTCAAATGCAAATGATGCAATGCAACGAAATGATGTACATGTCGAGGCGAAGATTTTGATATATCATACGCCTAAAACGGATCTACGGTTGCGGAGATACGAGCAGTCAAACATCGCATAAAAAACTAGGGTTTCTGGACAAAAGTCAAGGAGGGGGGGTTGGATCTGAGATCTGGAACCTCACGGAAACCGAGGCGGCGCCGGAACACTGTAGCAACCGGAGGCGGAGCTCGCCGGAGACGCGGCCGCCGGTCGGGGAGGAGGCTGCCGGGGCGGCGCCGGCGTGGAGGCGGGCGGCGCGGCGCCGGTGCTCCCGGGCGGCGAGGGGAACCGCGGGCGGCGGCGCGGAGGCGGCGGTGGTCGTGGTCGGCCGCGGGGAAGAGGCGAGCGGCGGCGGGGAGGCGGCACGCGGCGGCGCCGGTCACCGGCGTCGGGGAAGGAGGCGGCGCAGG